>NC_138887.1:2871356-3001198 GCF_965194825.1 Balaenoptera physalus | reverse complement strand
CTCGCACCAGCTTACAAAAGCCAACTATTAGCATCTCCTCCCAACTCCACATTCAGAGACAACTCATGAGTAGCTTGAAACTGGCCTTGCTGGGAGAGTTGACACCATGAAATTATCAAATGTCACCAATCATTTTGATTGTGTTCCCCAGAGGGCTGGTTGTTCAACATTTACCAGCACACCACTGGCCATCAACTTTCAACATGTAGCCTCTGAGGTCACCAGCACAGAGGAGGATGGATCCAGGGGGAAACACACCAGCTCTTAAAGGATTTGACCTGGAAAAGACACACCATTCTGGTAACAGCCCACTGGCCACAACTAGTCACATGGCCCTGCCTGACTGCCCAGGATCTGGGGGACATGGGGAAATATGTGGATATTTGGCAAGAAACAGGAGTATCCATCACGCTGTGGAAAAGCAGAGCACAGAGAAAGACCACCAGCTCCTAACAAGAAATTCCATTCCATCACACCATGGAGAGGTGTGCATGGACTTCTATGGAAGCACAGAGGAAGATGCAAATTATCAAGAGACTTAGAAGCTACATCAGCTATTTAAAAACATAGAAAAAAAAAATAGAGGTTGTTTGTGACAGTTGTTTTAAGAGTTTTAAAGAAATCTCATTTGTACGAAGGATTAGACTTATTATAGAAGACTGATTACAGAGTGAAAGAAGAGGGTGTTCAGAGTTGAATTAACTGTTGGGTACAGCTCAGTGCTGGATGGAGATAGAATAGAAGCAGGGCACAATAGTGGGCAGTGACCAGAGGAAACTAATGTAGGTCAACTGGTCAAAGAAGGCCTCACCATGCTAACCCTTTGCTGGGGAAGCTAGTAAAATAGTCTTCTTCAGACTTCAGAGGCAACAATAGGCCTTTGACTAAACAAAGACCCTGAAAGAGCTACATGCCAAACTGCTAGACTACATGCAGTTCAGCAGAAACAGTGCAAGGAAGTCTTGGGAACCAAAAGATAAAGAAGGGAGTAAGTCATGAAGCTTCCTGGGCCTTGGGAATCTGGCCAGTTCCCGGGGATCAGTCAACATTCTGAGACTTACAACTAAAGTATCAAAGCATTTACAATAATAGCCAGAGCTGCGTATTTGCACACAAGCTGATGATTATCAGTTTGCGGCTTGGCATTAAAAGCAGGACTCCTTTGGGCGGCACTCTGAAGTGTCACCTGTGGGGTGGACGCACCGCCTGGGACCTTCCCAACTGGGACTCCAGATTGCTGTTCAAGGGATTTCGCAGCTGCTCCTTGGATCTGGAAGTAGGTGTCGGCCCAACTTGGTGATGTATGCTCTGTTATATACTCTGTTAATATGCTTATTCCTTTCCCTCTAATAATTGTATATTGAAATTTATATACTCTATTAATATTCTTATTCCTTTCCTTTTAATGATTGTAGGTTGAAATTAAGTTAAATCACCTTCTATTAAAGATTTGATTAAAACGGTTTATTTGTGTGAGACGAGTGGTTATTTTGCCAGCGAATCCCACGAACCCTAAAACGGAAAGCAGGCTTTCGGCAAAACACCCTCGAGTGGTAGGACAGAGCTAACAAAGAAGTTTCATACGCATGAGCGGATAGGTGTTCTACCACAAGTCGTGTCTCTATCGAGTAAATGATGTTATAGTAGTTAAAACCATGGGTCTAGCTGGGGTGTCTTCTGTGGTGAGGTTGCAAAGGGGACTCATTGTTTTGTTCAGAGTAGCGATCTGCATCCACAGAGGAGTGGATAAAGAAGAGGTGGTACATATACCCGATGGAATATTACTCAGCCATAAAAAGGAATGAAATCATGCCATCTGCAGCAACATGGATGGACCTAGAGATTCTCATACTAAGTGAAGTAAGTCAGAAAGAGAAAGACAAATAGCATACGATATCACTTACATGTGGAATCTAAAAAAAATGACACAAATGAACTTATCTACAAAACAGAAACAGACTCACAGACATAGAGAACAGACTTGTGGTTGCCAAGGGGGAGAGGAGGTGGAGGAGGGAGGCAGTGGGAGTTTGGGATTAGCAGGTGCAAACTGTTATATATAGGATGGATAAACAACAAGGTCCTACTGTACAGCACAGGGAACTATAGTCAATATTCTATGATAAACCATAATGAAAAAGAATATATTTATATATATGTATGTATAACTGAATCACTTTGCCCTACAGTAGTAATTAACACAACATTGTAAATCAACTATATTTCAATAAAATAAATTAAAGAACAAAAAGAGTAGGGACCCAGATGTACGGGAGGCTCCAGGCTACAGTGGTTGCAAAATGGCCATTGTAACTGGGGATAACTGGGGAGGGGGATAGATTTTGGTGATTGGAAAATGGGAAGTTCAGAAAAGAGAAGGGAAAGTGGAGAACGTATGGTCATAGGAGAGATAAAGAGGCAAAAGAAAATCAAGTGTTCAGCCTACAGCCCTTCCCTGCAGTGCAAGGAAGGGGGTGGGGGCACCCTGAAGTCTCGCTGAGTGTAGCTGAGGATGTCCCGGCAGCCTCATGAGGCTGGGCCGGGAAAGAGGGTAAGAAATAAACTGCTGGTGCTTAGGAATCTTCCCGTCACCAATACCAAGGTGGTAGAATGACTTCTACTCAAATACACAAACTACTGAAATCTCCTCCTGACCAAACATGGGACGTCTGTGTGTTTGCGGAGTCAGGGAAGGACTGAGGTTAAGACTGATCATGTTATCAAATAGGTTTAGTTGTATTATTTACGACTCGCTTATTGCGTCATCCAAAATAGATTAAAAGTCTCTCACGGTCTATTTGGTCATTGCTTGCTATTGCTTCTCCACCACTCCACCCACCAGTGATTAATGTGGCTTCACGATCCTGGGAACATTAGGTGCTTCCTCTCTCCCGGGGCCCAGAACCACGCGCTTCTGTGACCGGGAGGGAACCCAGCGTCCACGTTGCCCTCCAGGGTCTTCATGCTCGGATGCTGGTGGCCACCCTCACTGGGCCCTTGACCTGGAAGACCCTTAACCCAGGGGAGGACCCGGGTAGATTTGCCCTAAGGACCCGGTCCTGGTCCCCCTTCGACAAATGAGATATGACTCCTGTAGAATAAACAGCTAAAGAAAGAAAAGTTAAATAATCATGTAAGAGACAGGAACTCTCTCCATCTGCCAAAGAGATGAAAATCAAACAATCTGAGGATATTTTAACTTATCCCCCCCCCTCCTTGATGGAGTATTTACTGTCATCTCAGCCAGCTCTAAGCACTGGGGATACAGTGCTGATCTAAAGAAACTCAGTCTCTGCCCTCTTCCGGCTTACATTTTACGAGGGAGAGAAAAACAATAAATAAGTGTATTAGTTTGCTAGGGCTGGCATAACAAAGTGTCACAGAGTGGGAGGCTTAAAGAACCGAAACTGATTGTCTCAGAATTCTGGACACCAAAAGTCAGAAATCAACGTATGGGCAGGGCTGGTTTCTCCTGAGGCCTCTCTCCTCAGCTTACACGTGGCCATCCTCTCCCTGTGCCCTCTGTGTGTGTCAAATGTCCCCTTCTTGTAAGGACACCGGTCATATTGGATTAGGGCCCAGCCTTGAGACCTGATTTTTAACCTAATCGTCTCTGTAAAGACCCTATCTCCATATACAATCACCTTCTGACCTCAACATATGAATTTGAGGGGAGGGTGGACACAGCCCATAAGGATGAGTAAATGTATTAATAATACATCAGATGATGTTAAATACCAAGCAGAAAGTGAAACTGGGGAAGGAGATCGAAGTGCAGTTTTAAATATGCCAGCAAGAGAAGATCTCTCTGATAAGGCAACTGGAAAAAAGAATAGGAACACACCATAGAGTTGCAGAAGGACTAGCGATGCAAAGGCAGGAGGTGAGGGTACCCCTGCGGCTTTCAGGGAAGAGGGAGGACCCCGGTGGCCGAGCTGAGCTCCTGGAGTAGGTGACAGTCGCGGGCTGCAGTCTGCCTGCACCAGCCAGCGAGAGCCCATCAGTAAATGTTTTAGGAATTTTGTGTGCAACTTGACACGCCTTGGTAGCTGGGCTCCCCACCCCCCTACCTGGGGAACCAGGTGTAAAACATTCACAGCACAACTGTGGATAAGGTGAGCCTGGTGAGAGGTGATGCCAGAGAAAGGGGCTGGAAGGAGGTGCCGAGGGCTGAGGAGCATGACAAGGACGTGGGCTTTTATTCTGCGTGAGATGAAGGATCTCTGGAAGGATATGAGGGGAAAGGGGACAGGACTGAGCTTTGGTTTGAAAAGGATGGCTCTGCAGCCGTAGAGGAAACGGACTTCCAGTGGGGAAAGCTGGAAGCAGACAGACCGGCAAGGGGGCTGCCGCCAAACGCAGGCGAGAGCTGAGGATGTCTTGGGAGAGCGGTGGAGAGAGGGAGGTGTGGAGAAGAGGCCTGACTCCAGGGGACATCTTTGGACCACAGGGGCACCGGCAGAAGATGCAAGATAGGGAGCAAGAGGAGCCAGGGGCGACTTGGAGGCTTTAGTCTGGAGCTGCCAGCAGGAGCGTATGGGAACCCTCTCGGGAGAAGAGCAGCTTCCTGGGGGTAACGGGAGGTGTGAGATGGGCGTTTGGATAAATACTCCCGAATTTTAGAAGAGAGGTCCGGATACACTCTATTTCGATCACAAGATGCATTGCCTTTAAATGCAGAATAAAACAACGGGACTTTAATATAAATCAAGATGAGGACATGCTTTGGTGGTTGTGTTTGCAACCATCCATCACTAGAGGGCAGTATAAAGCAATATTTTCCTATTTGAAGCAAATCTGATAAAATGATGAAGATTATTAGGCTACAGGGCTTCCCTGGTGACGCAGTGGTTAAGAACTCGCCTGCCAATGCAGGGGTCGCGGGTTTGAGCCCTGGTCCAGGAGGATCCCATATGCCGCGGAGCAACTAAGCCCATGCGCCACAACTACTGAGCCTGCACTCTAGAGCCTGAGAGCCACAAATACTGAAGCCCATGTGCCTGGAGCGTGTGCTCCGCAACAAGAGAAGCCACTGCAATGAGAAGCCCACGCACCGCAACGACGAGTAGCCCCCACTCGCCATAACTAGAGAAAGCCCGCACGCAGCAACGAAGACCCAACGCAGCCAAAAATAAATAAATAAAATAAATTTTTAAAAATTAAAAAAAAAAAATATAGGCTACAGAGTCAGGTGTTCTAATGCAGACCAGCTTTTCCCATCAGAGGCTGTGTCAGGTGACCCTGGCACTCTCCATCACGGGGTCATTGATGTCCGGCCACCACAAGGAGGGAGATTTGAAAACCGACATGTTTAAAATAAGAGGAAAGGTCATTCTTTACTTGAGTTAGACCAACTGTTTACTCACTGTATTTGCCTAAATGGTAAGCAAGATAGTCCCTGTTTCTTCGTGAGTTAATGTGCGTGTCTGTGAATGCTAAGGAGCTCAAGGCAAGCACAGTCCCTGTGTCCTTGACATGGGGCGGGGCGAGGTCCTGGCATTACTGAGGCCCTAACTCACCTGTGGAGCTCTTCCCGCCTGGTTACAGGTTTCTGGAAAGGACAGAAAGGGCAGAAGAGAGGTGACGTTTTTTCCAGGAGAGCTGTCAGCTCAGAGGCCACATGCAGGGGACGAATACCAGGTCACATCACCAAAGGGGAGAGGGATGGGAGGGGAGGACAAGTTAGGGGTGTAGGGTCAACAGATACAAGCTCCTAGGTATAAATAGATAAGCAACAAGGATTTATTGTACAGCACAGGGAATTACAGCCACTATCTTGCAATAACTTATAATGGAGTATAATCTGCAAAAATACTGAATCACTATGCTGTACACCTGAAATTATCACTATATTGTAAATCAACTATACTCAATCAAAAAAAAGAAAGTTAAGCATGAATGAGGAAAGGAAGCAATGAGGGGAGGAAGTCTTACAATTACAGCGTGATTATCATGTGTGGGAGAACTAAAGGATGAGATTGATTTGGCCAAGATCCGGGGTGAGGGCCAATGTCCTGGAAGAGAGAAACCCTGAAAGGCAGGCCCTGCCACCTCCGGCTGCAAGCAGCAACCACAGTCATCACCACGCCCCCTGGTGCCCTGGGACCACCCTCGTGATGAAGGGGAAAGAGAATTGATTCTCCCAGCCGTGCAGCCCAGACACTAGCACACCCCCTCGGTGACCTGGGAGGGATAGTTTTCTTGGGGAACAAGGGGGAAAAACACACAGTGATGCCCTCCATCCAATCTGGGGGTCTCTGTGCCTGGGACCCAATGCCTGTGCTTACACAATGGTATTTAGTTATTCCTCATAGAAGATGCTAACAGCAGAAGATATATGCATTTTTATAGAGAGAAGATATGTCTCTTCATTTTTCTCAATTCCTTGAAAGGTCCCAGCAATACTATTAGACAAACACAATGTTTGTTTGTTTGCTTTTTACAAACAATCAAAGACACTGAGGCTTCTGTTGTGCTCTGGAAGAAACAAAAGTTTGTATGCTTGAATATTTTTTCTCAAGATAGAAGAAGGTACAGATTGCTGTAAGTAAAACATTTAAGAGGTGGTGAAGGTGGTATCTATGTGCAGGCATATACAGCAGAATGGAAGGAGCAGAAAAGCATATTATTCATTGTTTTAGGGTTTACAGCTTGTGTAATAACAAACTAGTCTAATTGTTTAAAAAACGTTTTTCGTAGCAGAAAAATATATTCTCAAGTGAAATCTTGCCCGGAACCCCCATGTATGAATTCATAAAAGGTGACGCTGCTTGGACAGGACCAGGGAGGGGCCCGAGTCTCTTGTGTTCAGCTGGTTGTCACCCATCCCCCAGCCCACCTGGCTATTGCTGAGGCTCGAGCTTGCAAACTTTTTTTTCCTTAGACACAACATGTATATTTTGGCTAAAAAACAAATTTTCTTAATGCCTGCACAATTTTTTTAAATTCAAGTTTAATCTTGAAAAATATACAGATTATTTCATAGTCCAAACCATCAGAGCCTGGGAGTAAATGAGAAGTCTTTCTGTTTCCATAAACAGACAGGGATATCAAGAATTCTACTTCATAGCCGTGGCTCAGCCAGCGTATCGCACGCTAGCACCTAAAAGCCACACCCAGCATTCCACTCGGATGCCTCATTTCAGTTCTGCATACCAGTCGTTAAGGTTATAAATGAACAACCCATCCTTCTTTCCCAAATCTGTTCGCTTCCCGCCAGCATCAGCCTGCCTGCCCTTCTATAGCCCCTCACAACGGGGCTCAGCTGCCCCTCGCTGGGTTCATCCTACCCACATCCCCATCAGTCCTGAAACGTGGTCCCTATCAAGATGCTCCCTTGCCCAGACGTCTTCAGAGTACCTGCCTTCTCCAGGGTAGGGTCCAAACTCCTCTGTCCGTGGGCCAGGCTGTCAATCACATTGCCCGGCCACTCTGAGGTCTCACGAAGGGCCCTCCTGTTTATTTAGACACATCAGCCCAGGTGGAAGGTCAGCAGTGTTTCAAAGCCAGAGAAAAGGAGGAGGGATGTCCCCAGGCTGGGCTGGACCAAGAGAAGTGTTACTCAGTTATACGGGAATGCAGGAAGGAACATGGGTCTCTGAAAGTCTTCTCAAGGGGCCAAGGTCACCGAGGGCAAAAAAACACAGGGAACCAGCTCCAAGGGCAGACAATGGAAACTGAAGAAGGAGGCCAGAGAGGGGAAGGGAGGAGAGAGGCTTAGCACTGAGCCTGCACCTCAGAGCTGGTGTGGCAGGCTGGTACTAAGAATAGAAATGAGTAACCTAAGCAGGATTCAGCCACTATGGGGGAGAAACGGGTCCAGAAGGAAGGTGATGGAGCACAGAAAAGTGTCCATACAATGCAGTGCCTTGCTGGAGCCTGCCTGGAGGGATCTGTTGAGAGGGACCGGGGTGCCCTCAGGCCCCAGAAAAATGTGAGCTGCTCCCACGACCCGGGGGACGTGGCTCTCTAATTGTCTCTCGGCTTCAGATCTTCCCCTGGTACCAAATTTCCATCAGCTTCCTCAGTGTCTAGACCCAATTAAAACCCTCCAGCCCGCATGGAACCACACCAAAGCATCCCTTCTAAGGGCAGAAACTTCCAGCATTCCACAAGCCAGAGATACATGACATATGAAATGCATCACGTCAAAGAAGTTAAGTTTTATCTCATCAGATGGGATGTTTGCAGAACCACCCCGGATCCAAGCTAGAGCACAGAGCTCAGGGTTTATCAACCCAAACACAAGCGCTCAGCTCCTGTGAGTATAGGTGTGGAGTAAACGGGGCCAAAGACTGAACCCTGGGGTCCATGGTCAGAGAACCAGCAGTGAATCAAATGCCTGTGAGGAAATTAATGAAGAGGGGGCTGGAGAGCGGGGAGATGCGGGACCCGGTTTTGTAGACGGTGGGAACAGAACAAAGGGCAAGAAGCGTCATCACTGTCCGATGGCCAGGGAGGTGAAGGACACTGAGAATTGGAAACAGAAGCCCCAGGGCCACATGGCTTTCCAGTTTTTGTTTCACGTGTGAATTTTCAGTAGAACAGAGAGGGCTACGTGGCAGGGAGGGCTTGGAGAAGGGAAGGATGCACAGAGATAACTAGTCAGTGTCTGGGGACCACATGTTAAAGATGTCGAGCAACAACAGGAAGGCGCTCAGAGGATGGATGTCCAACAGCCAAGCAGCGTCCTGGAAGAGAAAGAGTGTTACACCTGCACGGCAGTGCATGGCCGGCCACGGGTGAGCAGCCTCTCTGGGTTACCTTGCTATCAGAGTGTCTTCTCATTCTGGGTTTCATCCTCAGCTTTTCAAGTAGAAGCTCAATGTTTTCTGGGAGCCCAGCATCGATTTGATCAAGGACAATTTCAGATTCACTAAATTCTCAAGAGCCAGATGTAGAAATCAAGGTATCCATTCATGCAGTTATGATGAGTGTGAATCATCAGGAAAGAGCAACTAAATCCACAATGAGATTCCTCTATAAACACATCAGGATGGTTGAAATTTAGAAGACTAACAGTACCATGTACGGGCGAGAATGTGGATCTCTCAGATTCTGCTGGTGGAAAGGTAAATTGGTACAGCTTCTTGGAAAACTGTCAGCATCATAGCTGAACATATGCCGCCTCTGTGACCCAGCAGTTCTGTTCCCAGATGTAACACTGAGATAAATGCAAGCTTATGTCTCCCCAAACACATGCCCCGGACTGGGCACAGGAGCTTCATTCATAGTAGCCAAAAACTAAAGTCAAGTCAAATGTGAATCAGACATAGACTAGATAAGCAAACTGTGATGTATTCACACATCTGAATACTGCAGAGCAGTACAAAGAATAAATGGCTGTTACTTTCAACTCTGTGGATGAGACACACAATTCTGTGGTTGAATCTCACAGCAGGAAGAAGCCACACACAAAGAATACATAGCGTTTCCTCTGGAATATTGATAGGGAAGGAACACGGAGAGATTTCCACAATTCTAGACATGTGTCTGTTCTATATCTTGGCCTACAGTATGCTACCATAGGTACACACATTTACAAAAACTCACAAAGCTGTATATCTAAGAATTGTGCACTTGACTACACGCGTGCCGCATAATAAAAATTCAAAGAAAAAAGAAAAGCACTTAATCAGATGGTAAGTAGAATTTGTAGAGTGAAACAAAGATCTTATTAGATGAATGAGATGGATATTCTCTTTGGAAACAGAATAACAGAGCCCTGAAGAGATGAAGGTGAAAACTCTCTACCACATCAGAAGCTCCTTTTTGGAGAAGCTATTTCTGATCTAGTCTGATGTTCCCAGTGCCCAGAAGGGTTTCTGGAACATAGCAGGCACTTAGTAAATATGTCGGTAATTAATAAACAGAATTAATAAACCAAAGCGGATAGAAAGGAGTAACTCAAAGGACCAGCACTTCGAGATTAAGACGTTAGCTGAAACCAATAGTAGAAACAGCAGCAAAATAGTGCCTTGGTAGCTGTCTCTCACTCTCCCCTTCTCTCTTTATATGTTTCTTTACATTTTTAATATTTTAACTTTATTGGAGTATAGTTGATTTACAATGCTGTGTTAGTTTCAGGTGTACAGCAAAGTGATTCAGTTATACGTATACACATATTCATACTTTTTTAGATTCTTTTCTCATATAGGTTAACACAGAATATTGGGTAGAGTTCCCTGTGCTACACAGTAGGTCCTTCTTGGTTATCTATCTTATATATAGCAATATATGTATGTTCATAGCAAGCTCCTGATTTATCCCTCCCCCCTATTTTTTTAATGACTCTACTCTTTGTGGTAGAATTGAGGCTCATACAATTTGTTTCAATTTTTATAAATCTGATACGTTTGGGAAACCTTGCAAACTGAGTTTTAATTCAATTAGGAAATTCCTGGATTTTGCCAAAATTGGCAATTCCAAAATGAACACTGGTAAACTGAAACTACTGTGCCTGATGGATAAAGGCTGCTTTGTCAAACGTCTCCACCTTAGTGAAACCTGCCTAACAGGTAAAGGGTGGAAACTTGGATGGCAAACACTTGCAAGTTGCCAGTTTCAGGCTGTTACAGAAAATGGTTATTGAAGCCAGTAGAGGTGGAACAGATTCCAACGTGAGTTTTCCCACATGCTGCTACTTGGGGGAAAAACATCTCATCCAATGACAGTGCAATCCAGTAGGCTGTGAAGTGTTGCTTTATGAACTGAACTACTGCCCTGCCATAGGCAAAAGCCATTTCTACATTTTATCTTCATTTTTTATCTCCTTTGGCTTCAGATTCCAATTGTAAAAACGTAGGGAACACAGCTATCCAGTCCACTCAGGAATAACAGGGACACCATCATACAAGGCAGGGAAGTAGGGTTACAGATGGGTCTTGTCTCACGGGACTAGCAGGAGAGAAGTGTTGCTTTATGAACTGAACTACTGCCCTGCCATAGGCAAAAGCCATTTCTACATTTTATCTTCATTTTTTATCTCCTTTGGCTTCAGATTCCACTTGTAAAAACGTAGGGAACACACCTATCCAGTCCACTCAGGAATAACAGGGACACCATCATACAAGGCAGGGAAGTAGGGTTACAGATGGGTCTTGTCTCACGGGACTAGCAGGAGAGAAGCATGAGCATCTTTTAGTGGCTGCCTGAAGTGGACACACCCAGGCTCAGAGCAAATCGTTGCGCAGTGGGCGGGTACTCTCCACAGGAGCAGCGGGGCTAAGGACACCACCGCTAGTGCAAGAGGACCCGCCTAGACTCAGGTAGCATCATGGCTCAGATGAGGGAGGTGGGTGGGCAGGTGTGTGGCCTCACCAGGTTCTTTCTCCACCCTACACTCATCTCAGTTCAGGGTCTTATGATCACCCTCTGAGTGGAAAGTTGTATGTGTGTGAACTCAGCCCTGATTTGTTTCAGGAAATGATTCCTTAAACGATGAAGTATTTTGCTCCTGTTAGAAAGCTTCCATACAAAACAAACCACAACCAGAAAAATGGAGTCAGAGGCAGTTGATGGTTCTGTGAGCAAAGGCCATGGCGTTCACATGGCCTGAGGCCACCATTTCTCCTGGAATCTTGAGCCCACTGGTCAGGACCCTTGCCATCTCCACGTGGAGCTGGAGAAATCTGGCCAAATCCGACCTGTGACATTCCTTTTCTAGACCCTATGAAGTGCACGCATGCTGCTTGTATTAACCCTTTCCACACAGGTGGGAGAGGCCCCAGAGTCTGGCACATTCAGACGTGTCCAGTCCTGCGGGCAGTTTCGGCAGACACTTGGGTTCACCG
This sequence comes from Balaenoptera physalus, assembly GCF_965194825.1. Taxonomy (NCBI): domain Eukaryota; kingdom Metazoa; phylum Chordata; class Mammalia; order Artiodactyla; family Balaenopteridae; genus Balaenoptera; species Balaenoptera physalus. Next base: position 2,989,406 of record NC_138887.1, on the reverse strand, counting down.
CTATGTGTTGGTTTTACTTGCTGAACCATCAGGATCTAATTTGCATGCTCTCAGGAGCATCTCACAAACAGCACCCTCTTTACTGCCCACTATTTCTGGTCTAGGCTGCCACTAACTTGCTAGGTGACCTCGGACAAGTCGATTTACCTTTTTTGGACCAAAGCTATGGAATCTGTAAAATTTTAGCATATAGGCGAGATTTGGATACCATGTTTTCTGAGCTTACCTGCGATCAGTGATTTCAAGAAGAAAGGAGCCTAAACCTTGTGCATTCAGGTACAGTGGAGCTGAGGTCTGCGTGGAGACCCCTGGAATTGTGGCCGATCCTCTTCTTCAGACAACTCCCTGTGAGCGTTCGGCTCAGACGCACCTCAGCTCAGGTGCATTGCACGTGAGGACATATATATCTTGCCCCACAAAGGTTCCTTAGAGCAGTTTGGCAATTCACAGTTTACAAAACTTACTGCTTCCTAACGGTTATGTATGGAATTCATTAGTATTGATTTCCATTTCAAAGACTGGGAGAAAAAGGAACCTCAGAAGTTGGAGTGATGTGCCCTAGTTTCTGTCTCTGATAATTACAAGCTGTGTGTCAAACCAGGAGAATTCAGACCTCCAGCCAGTGCTTTTGCCTGGTAATCAGAGTGCCTGTCCTTAAGTTCTAGTTGCCTGGTCACAATTTACAGGCGATGAAGCCCAATGCATTCAGGTACCAGTCTGCCTTAAATCATATTAATGGTAGGTACAGCAAACACCATTTAAACACCAAAAGATACGAATTGCAGCTTAGTGTACATTCTGCATGTGTAACACACAAGTGGGGCTGCCCTGTCCTCGGGAGAGGTTTGCTCCTGGACAAGGAATTCCTGCCCAGGTCTCCAAGCATCGCAAGTTTCCGGAAGGGAAAGGATGCCAGGGCAAACCTAACACCGGGGATCCCATCCGTTCTTCCCCGTGAATTGAAACCCAACGCCTGTCTCACCACCCACACCCCACGATCCTTTTCCTTATTTGGGAGGCGCTATCACAGCTCAGGCTGAAACGTGAGCACGTGGCCACTGGGCAGGCTGTATTGTGTGTCATGGGAACATCAGATCCAGAAAGCGACCCTCCGTGCTGTATGCCCGCTGTTCTGTGGGCTCAGTGGGAAACTCTGACGGGAGGCTGCCGACCTGGTGGAGTTTCAGGGTCCACATTTGTGGTCATGGGAACAGGGAACGGGTGGTGTTGCAAAGCTGTTACAGCTGAATCATTCAGGAAGCACGAGAGGACATGTTTTTCTCTTTTTCCTTTTAACATCAATGTAAACCAACTGGTTAATTAATAACTACCTCCATCCAATCAAATCTATTCCTCTTTTCTTTGGAAATGTGCCTAAACGCACATGCGTAAGAGGAATGGAGTTTAATGACCATATCTTTGACCAGAGAAGCCAGAGATCCTATGTCCCCTTATCTTCTCCAATTGCCTTCCACCAAAAGGAAGAGGGAGACAGCTTATAAATGTGCCCATTCACAAATACGTGTTTAAAATAAAAACTAAATGTAGGCATTTGTGATGGAGCATCCTTTTAGTGAAATAACTGCAAGAAACACACATTTCCTTAAGACTGTACTTTGAAAAGAATATGCAATCACAAGACCCCACTGGTAACAACCGCAAGATACAACTTCTTATTCTGTAATGGGAAGTGATTGCCCACGTCAGGAATTAGTGGGGCTGAAGCGGGAAAATCTTCCAACGTCTGTAAGGAGCTGAGGACAGAAGCTGGGAAACGAGACAGAGGTCAGTGACTGTCACCTGTATGACTTTTTACCTTTTGCTTCCAAGTCAGAATATCTGCTTGTATTTTCAGTTATTCATATTTCTTAGGAAAATATTATATTCACATAGTAATTCATGTATAGGAGAACAAAGAATACATATGTTCTAACCAAGTCTCTATTATAACTTTATTTTTCAAATTATGCTGCCCATCAAGAGTCTTTGCATCTGATTGACCAGCTATGTGAAGGAAGCCAAAATGTCTGTCTCTGATATATGTAGCATAAAACAAGGAATTTTTTGTGTCTTTTATTGCAGGTACCTTAATTTACCAACATAATCATCAGTATGAACAATACATGTAATCCCAGGGTGAGTTCCTGAAAGCGATGTTTTTATTAGCCCATTTTACAGATGGGACCTGAAGCCACGTGAGTGCCTTGCTCAGGCGTTCAGGTGATGGGAGCCTTTTATTCACACACACCACCTGTGCACACGTGCCCCCGGCTGGGTACAGCCTCACCCTGGAAGTTACACTCAACTGTGCAATCGTTCTAAGATTAATATTTTAGAGGAAAACTATTAATTTGGGGATTCTGCGTCATTGACAAGTATCTCCAACTACAGTCACCTTCTCTGCCACGGAGCATGCACCCCGTGTGAACGATGGAATGAATGAACTTCCAAATAATTGAAGCAGAGATGGGAAAGGAATCATGCTTGTTTCTTCACTGTGATCACTGGAAAATGTCTCTAAACTACACTCACCTCCTTTGTTCCTTCACCGAGAAATGAAGAAGGCTGAATCTTCGTTGATATGTTCAAGTAATTTTTAAATAACTTTAATTTTGTAAAAAAAAAAAAAATACATAGGCATAATATAGATATCCAACAGGACAATAATTTTTAAAAGTTTAAAATCACCACAAATCTCGCTGTCAGAAGTAAGCACTCTCAACATTAACTCTTTTAAATCTCTCCGTGTGTGTGTGTGTGTGTGTGTGTGTGTGTGTGTATACACACGTAGGTAGGTAGGTAAATGTATATATAAAGTTACACAAATAGGATCATGCTGTCAACTATAAACTGGCACTTGCCATCAACCTCTACAAGGATTAAATCCTGTGCTGCTACAGCTGCTGACTTTCAACACCCCCTGAAAGGAGGTCAGGGTGGAGAGCAGAAGTGAGGCGCTCTGTGCTCTGGGAAAAACTGGCAGAACACGTCTTCAGATAGTTAAATATTTTCTGGAGCTGATTTTATGAACCCAATTCTTGCACCTCCTCATGTCTAGAAAAGCACTCAAATCCTTCATTGTGACATTCTGCTCCTCATGAATAGCAGTGATCTTCACGAGACTAGCAGAAATCTTCTGCAAAAAATATGTGCTTGATTGAAGGTACTCCCCCTTCACCAAAATCACATGTTTACTGACCTTCTCCCCTGCCTCTTTGGAGCAGTTTCTCAGAGCTATCTGAGATGCTGTCTCCCGGGCTATAGTCCTCATTTTGCCCCAAATAAAACTTAACTCACAGCTCTCACCTTGTACATTATTTTAAGGCGACAATGCTCTTCCAAGTTACTAGAGAGGCATAATAGATATAATATTGTAATATAATATCATTAAAATAATTCAATGAAAGAATTCTGTATGCAAAAAGCCTTATTAAATGGCCAGGTAGTGATCATATTTCAATGCTAACAGATTATTTCACCTTGGATTCTAATGGCATGTGCAAATTCTCTAATGGATATCTATTGCTAAGGCCATAATAACATAATACAACCATTCCAATCTGCAGCTGCCTGTTTGAAGTTGGTTAGAAGTTATATGAGATAGTAAAGATTTATCAAAGTGCAGAGGTTAAACTAAAAAGGAATAACCTAATATTCTTTAAAAACTTCCAAATAGCATAACTGACTTGTGTTAATGAGTTTAAAATACCAGCCTTTGCTGTTTATGAAAGGTCTACATCAGGATCCAAGTATGCCTTGTTTCATCCGTACTGATATTTCAGAGCAAGAAAGCTTTCTTTTAGAAGTAGAAGCAGCCTAAGTCCTACATGAAGCCTCCTGACTCCCTTTTCTAGTTTTTCTCTACTTTTGTTAAGAGTAGGAAAACTTTGTTTTTATTTTAATTAATTTCCACTCTTTTCAATGGAGACTATATGGAGAGGGAAACTGGCACATTTTTTTTTTGCATTCTTCCAACTCAGGAGGTCAGGAAGAGGGAGAGGGAGGGCTGGAGATTGCAAACTATGGAATTATTGCAAAATATGGAAATGCCAATTATGGACAGCTCCTTTGTCAACCTAATGACAGTTGGCACCTTTTTTGTATTTCCATCTAAATAGATCGAAACTTGGGGAATGGGCTTTACATGTGAAACAGATGCAAGAGAACTGTGGATTCTGAGCGCCTCAGGTGCACAGCACAGGGACCACTGCTTTAGCCCCGGGGTTGGAGCCCCGCCTCCTCACTTGAGGCTCTTCTCCCTTGAGACAGTACTGATCCCCATCCCACCCGGTGAACGGCACCGAGGATAGTAACCGGCTTGCAGGTCTGGCGTCCCCTGGACCATCAACACCTGTCAGATGGCAGGGTACCTGGAAACAAGTAGCTTTTGTAGGTGGGCCCTGCCCCACAGCTGCCATCCACATTCTGTCATTTCCCCCGACAGAAAGCAGGAGAGAAGGGGACGCTCAGATGTGATCATACAACCAGGCAAAGGGTTTCTTTTCAAGGTGAGAGGGCAGCATCTCCATGGCCAGCAAGGGCAGGACACGTCACCAGATGGCGAGCCCAGGGCAGAGGCTTGGGGAGGAAGACCATCAGGGAGGTTTCTTTCTTCCACCTGGTTTACTGGAGCTTGACAGCCACTCCCTCTGCCCTGTCAGTGGGAGCGGTGATGTTTAGCATCAGGCCCTTTTGTACCAACTGGTTTCCAGATGACATCTGATAGCTCTGACCTCAGACGCTGCTGTTCAATGAAGTACAGAAGAAGTCAGCTGCTGATTTGACTATTCTGTCAGACTCTGAGAAAACATTTACATTTTACACTGGCCCAAGAAGCTAATGACACTTTGTTTTCCTGCTTCTGGATTGTTCCTCTCTATGAGTTTACGTGGGTCAGCATTACACCTTCAGAGAACTGACAACAGAACCAAATCACACACGCACAAAGGCCTACGATCATAGGGTATAATCTTAGGGTCACGTCAGACCACATTTCTGCCTTCCCAGAAAGATCAGAATTGATCTTCATTTCAAAAGTATTTCTGGGGGAACCTTCATTCCCTACTTTAGCAACTTCTTTTTTTAATTTAATTTTATTTATTTTTTAATACAGCAGGTTCTTATTAGTTATCTATTTCATACACATCAGTGTATACATGTCAATCCCAATCTCCCAATTCATCACACCACCACCAACCCTCGTGGCTTTCCCCCCTTGGTGTCCATACGTTTGTTCTCTATATCTGTGTCTCTATTTCTGCCCTGCAAACCGGTTCATCTGTATCATTTTTCTAGGTTCCACATATATGCATTAATATATGATATTTGATTTTCTCTTTCTGACTTACTTCACTCTGTATGACAGTCTCTATATCCATCCACGTCTCTACAAATGACCCAATTTCGTTCCTTTTTATGGCTGAGTAATATTCCATTGTATATATGTACCACTACTTCTTTATCCATTCGTCTGTCGATGGGCATTTAGGTTGCTTCCATGACTTAGCTATTGTAAATAGTGCTGCAATGAACTTTGGGGTGCATGTGTCTTTTGGAATTATGGTTTCCTCTGAGTATATGCCCAGTAGGGGGATTGCTGGGTCGTATGGTAGTTCTATTTTTAGGTTTTTAAGGAACCTCCATACTGTTCTCCATAGTGGCTGTATCAATTTACATTCCCACCAACAGTGCAAGAGGGTTCCCTTTTCCCCACACCCTCTCCAGCATTTGTTGTTTGTAGATTTTCTGATGATGCCCATTCTAACTGATGTGAAGTGATACCTCATTGTAGTTTTGATTTGCATTTCTCTAATAATTAGTGATGTTGAGCAGCTTTTCATGTGCTTCTTGGCCATCTGTAGGTCTTCTTTGGAGAAATGTCTGTTTAGGTCTTCTGCCCATTTTTGCATTGGGTTGTTTGTTTTTTTAATATTGAGCTGCATGAGCTGTTTATATATTTTGGAGATTAATCCTTTGTCCATTGATTCATTTGCAAATATTTTCTCCCATTCTAAGGGTTATCTTTTCATCTTGTTTGTAGTTTCCTTTGCTTTGCAAAAGCTTTTAAGTTTCATTAGGTCCCATTTGTTTTTATTTCCATTACTCTAGGAGGTAGATCAAAAACGATCTTGCTGCGATTTATGTCAAAGTGTGTTCTTCCTATGTTTTCCTCTAAGAGTTTTATAGTCTCTGGTCTTACATTTAGGTTTCTAATCCATTTTGAGTTTGTTTTTGTGTATGGTGCTAGGGAGTGTTCTAATTTCATTCTTTTACATGTAGCTGTCCCATTTTCCCAGCACCACTTATTGAAGAGACTGTCTTTCCTCCATTGTATATCCTTGCCTCCTTTGTCATAGATTAGTTGACCATAGGTGCGTGGGTTTATCTCTGGGCTTTCTATCCTGTTCCATTGATCTATATTTCTGTTTTTGTGCCAGTACCATACTGTCTTGATTACTGTAGCTTTGTAGTATAGTCTGAAGTCAGGGATTCTGATTCCTACAGCTCTGTTTTTTGCGCTCAAGACTGCTTTGGCTATTCAGGGTCTTTTGTATCTCCATATAAATTTTAAGACTTTTTGTTCTAGTTCTGTAAAAAATGCCACTGGTAATTTGATAGGGATTGCATTGAATCTGTAGGTTGCTTTGGGTAGTATAGACATTTTCAAAATATTGATTCTTCCTAGCAACTTTTACAGTTGGGAAATCAGTTGTTCCACAATGAAAATTCTCCACTGTGTTCTGAGTCAAAGCTTTTCTGGTCTCTAAGCTAACCAAATCCAGCTGGTTAATGATTTTGGTGGTTTTCTGCTACCTCATTCATAGGCTAAGAAGTGCTTTAGTCTAACCATTGGCTAAGAAGGATTTTTGAAAGGGTGAACTTTGTGCTCTGTGAATTAGAGCACAATAAAAAAGTACAGAAGAGGAATCCCCCCTGTACACACACCTAATTCATACATAGGAAAATATGTGTTTATATAAATATGTAAATATATAAAATCTCCTCTATACACACACACTACTTATTTACTTCCTTGTTTTCTAGTTTATTTGGCTTTCAAAGGAAATATAATGAATATAATAAAGATGGCCTCATAGCCATGACAAGACATTTTGTTCTCTTACATGTCATAACTCCCATCTGTAGCTCTCTCTACTTACCCTGCCTGAGTTCTGCATGTTCTGTATTTATAATTCACTTTTTATTTATATTGGCATTTACTTTCCATGACGCTAAAGAATTCACTGATTTATTGTGCTCGCTTCTGGTATTTATCTTCCATGGTACTGTTATCCAAACAAACTTGGATCTGCTTGCCTGCATGCAGTAAAGCCAAGATACTGACCCCGGGTTGTGGTGAAGGAAAGTGCAGGGTTCACTGCCTGCGCCCAGCAAAGAGTCCCGGACAGCTAGTACTTCAAAGGCCCGAACTCCCTGATTAGTTTCAGGGAGGCATTTTAAAGGCCAGGTGAGGGAGGGAAGTAAGTGATCAGCTTGTGCACAATTCTGTGACTGGTTGATGGTGGGGTAACAGGGCAGGGTCACGGGAGTTAACATGATCGGTCCTCAGTCTCTGGTAGGTCTAGGGCTACACCTTCGTGGTCATCAAGTAGTTGATTTCTTCCATTTGCTGGGGGTTCTAGTGTCTGTAAAAGAACTCAAAGATATTGTCATGTATATCCCTTGAGGAGGAACAAGGACCCTGCTTTAATCACTGCATAATTGTTTCTCCTCTGTCTTTCCTTTGTTTCTACATGCCCTCCCTTCCCTGATTAGCAACTGTTTGAATCTGCCCTTTGGAATTCAGGGAAGGTCTAGGAGGTCAAAGCCTTTTTCCTGCAAACAAAAAACAGGGGACACAGAAAAGCTCTTGCACCCAGGAGGGCCTCACGGGATCCCGCTCTGTGTCAGTATTATTGATACAAAATCGTGCCCTCGTGCTCAGTACCTCTTGGTTATGTAACCACTCACAAGAAGGGCAGCTCAGTCTGTACCCCTCCTGGACTAATCTTGAGAGGCATGCTGTCCTCTGTCAAGTCGCCACCCCTTGCCCCATCCCCCTCCGTTCAGCCCCATCACGTCCCGAAGTCCGAGCACCCGGGCACAGCTGTGAAGAGCCATCACGTCTGGGATGCTGGGCACGCAGCACCAGCTCCCCTGGGCTCCCATCTTTGCTGTGCTCTGGTCTTTGTCCCAGTCAGTTGACAAACTGCTGAAGAACAGGTACAAGTATTTTGTACTTTCTTTATAGTTCTCTCTTTCTCTAAGACTCTCCTCTACCCATGGAACCTAATCAATGAACGTGGCCACATTTTGCCAAGGTCAGTTTAAATTATAACCCTCTCTTCTGGGGCCCCGTTTGTCCTCGCCAGCTCTGTATCAGCTACCCAGGTACAAAGCATGTTTTTCCATTCCATCTCACCCAGGTCATTGATAAAGATGTTAAACAATACTGGGCCCAGACCCAACCACGGAAGAACAGCTGTTCTGTGCTCCAGGCATCACTGATCCGTTGATAGCCACTCCGGGTACACTGCGACCAGTTGTACTGTAATGCTTGCAATGCATTTTTTCCTCTTGCGACCCGACATGGCTATCTGGAAAGAACTGCTTGTTCAAGGGATTTCAGAAGTGAGATCCAAGCACGAGTGTGATATAGGTCAATATTTAACAGAACATTCAATAATTTGCCACGTGAAAGAAAAGAACCATAAGCTTTCATTCATGTGTCTTACACATAAGAGAAAATATGGCCATTAATTGCCCAGCAAGGGTGGAGTGCCAAACAGCCCAATCTTTCCTCTGCGCTATGAACAATCCCAGGCTTAGTCACCAGCTATTTGCGACACGCACATTGTGACTTCGAAGGCCAGGGCGGAACTGACAGCTTTCACTCACAGATCCTTCACTTTACAGCCGTTTTTGTAGTTGGTACTGCTCACCATCAAGCCGCTCATAATTCAAATTGCCTGGCTCAGTGGCATCTTTCCCATTTTAGCTTCACCTTAAAATAACACCAGATGCCAACAGAACACAAGGCTCGGTGGAGAGAGTTAGGTCCTGGGAGTAAGAATCGTCTAGACAATGTCAGCCAGAGTTTGACTTTTACTTTATGATTGACTCTGAGTCGCATAGTGGGATGAGCTCTGCCCGTGGTCGATTCACCCTTTCTTGGAGACGTCCAGTGCCGAGAAGGCTCACACACTCCCCAGGAGCCCTCCCCATGGAAAAGCCCATCAGCAGTGCCACCTCCTTCACCCAGAGCTGCCCAGTCGGCCAGGCTTGGGCTCAGGTCCCAACAGCATCCCTGCTAACCGTGTGAACTCCGACAGTGATTCAACACCCTGGTTTTCTCATCTGTAAAAAGCAAGTAAATCATTACTTCCTGGAAAGGAGTTGAGGATCTTGAGTAAAGTTAATATGATTTCAAAAATGCTTAGAATGTCATCTGTCACGTATTCATCAGTCAGCTTAAAAATCCCAGAAGTGTGTGGTATTCTTGCGAAAAATGCCTTCACCTAGTTATGGGAAAACATCAGACAAACCTGAACTGAGAAACATTCTACCAAAAAAAAATTATAACAATACTGAAGAGCTGCCCCATTGGAGGAGGCTACAGTGACAGATGCAGTGTGGGAAGAGGATTGGCTCCTGCGGTAGGAAAAGGACATCGGTGGAAGAATGGTGAATTTCAACTGAATTCTGCAGTTGAGTTGATAGACTGCGCCAGTGTCAGTTTCCCGGTTTTGATAATGGTGCCATTTTGATATTACATGTTAACCACACGAAACTCTGTGCTGTTTTTGTTTTGTTCCTCTACGTTTTAAATTATTTGAAAACATTTCAAAATGTTATTTTTCAATGTAAAATAATCTTAACGTTCTAATCAGTTTTTGTAATCTGCATTTATTTTTTAGTGTAACTTATTCGCCCTTATTGTTCTTGAGACCTTCTTTTACATCTTCATCATTTTAAGCACAAACATTTTGAGAGAAGGCTGCATGGGAGAGGAGGTCTGAGTGCCGAGCTCGCTTTGCCCAAAGCAGGTCACTGTGGCCCGGGCGGGGGCAGCTGTCTTGGAGTCCGAGAGCTGCGTGGGGAAGCAGGGTGAGTGTCTGGGGCAGCCAGCGGGGACAACCTGTTCAAGGAGGGTGGCTCCAAGGGAGAGCCGAGCAAAAGGGCCGAAGCAGGATGGGTGCAGTGTTGAATGGATCACATCCTGGCCTGTAGGCCTGCCGATTGGAATGATACAGGACAGAGAAAATGGGATGATAGAGGGAAAAAGTGGAGAGGGGCAGGAGCAGAGCCCTGGGCAGGAGAGAGGTGGGCCTTGGGAGCCCAAGCGTCCTCTTTAACAGGCTCATAGATACAGAGGCGGCCAATTGAGAGACTGCGGGAGATGAGAAAATGCTTTTCTGATTTCGTATGTTTCCTCATGAAATGGTGAGCAAGGTCATCAGTGAGGAGAGGAGCAGGGGGGGTTGGGGGAGTCTCGAGAGATTCAAAAGGATGCGAAATGGTCCACGGAGGGTGAAATGGTCCACGGAGCGTGGGCAGCGCATCCACCAGGGACACACAGCATCAGCACCCGGGGCCCAGGGCTCCCCTGCGGTGCGTGGCCCTAAATTCAAAGGAGCTCATTCTCCCTGGTGGAGGGTTTTCTCCAGCCACTCTCCATTTCTTGAGTGGAGGAGACACAGAGCCAGAGCCCCTGAGGGGGGCGGGCAAGGCCAGGGATGCAGCCCAGGGCAGGAATGACTCCGGGGCTTATGGAGTTAGCTGAGCGCAAAAGGGAGGCTGGCCAGGGTGTCCAGGGTTCAGAGGACACGCGGCCTGGAGTGGAGAGCCTGCTACTTTTTAACTGCAGACATTGGGCTTGCTTTCCCTTCCCACCCCCGCCCCCCACTTCTGACTGGCCATGTGAGTTACACCGAGCATCCTACACCTGCGAGTCTCAGAACAGGGAGACCAGGTAGATGGAGACGAGGCAGCACTGAGGCATCAGGTGGGTCATCGGGGGATGGAGGTGGGGCGGCCAGCCCGCTTTGCTCGCATCTCTTCACTCACTCCCTGCCTCGGGCTTCGTTCCCCCTTTTCCACCTCATCCCTGGCTCTGGAGACGTGGCTTTTTAGCTCCATCATCTTGGGCACCTCGATTCTACTTCTCTGCCAATTCCTTGGCCTCACAATTCCATTTTCCAGAGGTTTACACAACTTGGGCTTTTTTCCTCTAGAAACCAGCTTCCGGAACCTACTCTTGGCTCCACTGGGGGGTCCTGGGGGTCTGATATGCTGGGTGACTCACCCACTGCCCCGGCTCCTGCCCCTCCGCCCCTTTCACTGTCCTCCTTGGGGCAGCCCCGCCCGCTTCACAGCCCTCCAGAGCCCAGCTCTGCCAGAGCATCTTCCATTTCTTAGGGAGGCCAGACAGAAGCTTACTTTCTTTCTGTCCTCTGTGGCAAAATTAAAAAGCAACTTTTAGATTTGTCCTACAACGCAGCGTGGACTCCTAAGGTTGCATTTAGCTCCAGATCTAAAATCCGCTGTGAATGTGTACCTCAGTGTGAGACTAGCCTTTGGTCAAGAAGTGATCCAGTCAAGATGCCCCAGGCTGTTTTGGGGCCTGTAGCCCTACGTGACCATTAGAATTCCTAAAAAGGGCTTTCTTTGCGTTAGGGCAGCAGGATGTGGATACTTCCTTTGTCTCCCCGTGCTTTCCACAGTCCCTGACATGTAATGGCATTTGCGGTACATTTTTATTGAATGAGCAGAGAAGATGCCAGAAAAGAGCTCCTGAATGTATTGTTTGAGCCCATGGCCAGGCAGCACCAATGTGCTGGTTCCTACAAAGGGCAGTGAACATGGGATGTCTCTGGCCGATTAAGTCAGGTATAAAGCCTGGGGCTTCTGCAAAGAAAATGTGAAGGAGTACCAGAGCAGGACAACATTTAAGGAATTCCAGAAGGAGGCCGTGGTAAAAGCCAGTTGAGTCTGCTGAGTTGGAGTGGAAACATTTTCCCCCAAGGGTCCTCTTGCTTAGCTCCGTCCATCAGAGACGGCTGGGACAATCACAGGGCAGAGAATGTGGCCATCGTTTCTACGTCCCTGCCCCAGAATCACCCCCGGACCTCAAGCTCACAGGCCCCCTCCCTTGGCAGGTTGGAGTTAGAGTTAGGGTTGGACGCTTCCACTTCTGTCTCTCCAGCCTCCACGTTGCCACTAAGGTCCACTCAGAGCTACTGGAGTGGATGTCACTGTCAGCCTGGGGTTCCCCACAGCTGTGCTTACTCCATGCACAGTTTCTGAGCTCCGACTTCTAGAGTGACTTGGGATAAACCCTCTGCAGAACAAGGCCCAAGTTCTTAGAGGCAACAACAGGCATCCCGCAGAAAAGCAGGCATACCCCCTCGGTTTGTGTCCGAAGCATTTCACGTCTCTCCTCCTTAAAGCACTTTCCCTGTGTTCCCATGGAAACACTGAGAGGTCAGTGGCGATGCCTCCATCCTCTTAATTCAGAACCTTCATTCTGGTGTCTCCAGACCTGACCGCCTCCAAATGTCTTCCCTATCTCCCGGGGAGGACCAGGGATGCAGGGGATCTGAAGGCATGTGTAGGGTGGCCTTCCCTCTGGGCCCCATGCTTGCACAGCCGCCCTCAGCTAGACTTCGATGGGACATAGGGAGTGTACCAACACCCCACAGGGCTGAGGGCTGAGGCACAGGGCACACCAAAGGGCCATGTGTCTGTAGTAAGGACACAGCCAGGGGGAGACCTAAACGGACACTTCAGCCATGAGCATCACCCACAAACCATCCTCCTGAGACCAGGAGACGGGCACGTCATGTAAGCCTCCGCAAAGAAACCTGCCAAGTGTTTCCTCGAGGGACGCATGGGTTGATGCCGCCTAGCTCGCTGCCGTCCTTCTGGAGACACAGATAGGCAGGTGATCCCCAGATATCACAGGGAGAGCAGCTGGGAGGGGGCAGCCCATGGAGCGAGCCGCCACGCTGCTGGGAACGGGCACACGTGGTCCTGAGTTAAGGTTGAGCGCCAGCTGCACAGGGTGACAGGAGCAGAGGGGTGGAAAGGTGTGGCAGGCTGGCTGAGACCCTCCAGGGAATGAGGCGGGCCATGTGTGAGCTAAGCCAGACCACCAAGTTGCTGTCTTCCCTGGGCGCCAAGGCGCAGGAACTTGGTTCTCTCATTTTTCCTTAAATTCATGTGGAAACTGTGACCATGTCAGGATTCGAAAATGCCGGCAGGCATCTCACACCCACCCTGGGGCCCCTTGCCCAGGTCGCATTTTGTGCGCAGTATGTGGACCCCATCCTCATTTATCCATCAGGAGGCTGAGGCTCGGGACCACTAAGACGCCCACCCGGACAGAGCCCCAGGCCTGTCTGTTCTCAGTCCAGCAAACAAGAAAAGCAGAGCCTGAGAATACGTTAAGCAAAGTACACATGAAACTTCAAAAGTGAGTATGAGATTTGGTGCCAACTCAGAGATAAGGGCAGGAAATCTTTGAGCTCTCAGGAGTTGTGAGGGCCCGGGAAGGCTGTCTGGACTTTGCTAAGAATCTCCTTTTTCTTTCCTTGCTAACAGCAGATTTTCTTTTGGAAGTAGTTTAAAGCTACATTTATAATTAGCTGGATATCAGCCCTTTAAAGGGGATCGTTGCTCAAGTGAGTCCCAGAACCGGAAGTAAGGGGTCGATGGCGTGTTTGCTCAGTGCCTGGCCTCCTGCGTGCTCTTTCACCGGGGCCACGTGATTTCCCTTGACGTAGGCGTGGTCACAGGAACCTCTAAGGGCGAACACTTTTGTCTACAGCATTCTGCTGTCTCAGAGATTAAAACCGGCAGCTTGGGATATTTTCAGCTTACAGGTGGGTTTGGTTTAGTCCATAGAATGTTTTCTTAAACTGGAGGGTAATTGACACACAATAAACCGCATGTGTCTCAAATGCACACTTTGACAAGTTTTCATGTATATATACACCCATGAAACCATTACCGTGATCAAGATGCGGATCGAGCCCATCACCCCTAAAGGTTTCCTCCGGCCCCTTCCCCTTTACCTCTCCCACCTCACCTGCTATGTCCAGGTTACCACTCTTCTTTCTATTAATACAGATTAATTTGCATTTTCTAGATTTCTATGTAAATGGGCTCATTCAATATGTGCTGGGTTTTTTTTTGGGGGGTGGGGTTCTGTCTTCACACAGCATAATTCTTTTGAGAGATTTTTCCATGTTGTTGCATATATAAATGGTAAATTCCTTCTTATTGATAAGTAGTATTCCATTGTGTGAATATACTGTAATCTGTTTTCCATTTATCTGTGGTGCACTTGGGTTGTTTCCAGGTTGGGGCTGTTACACATAAGGCAGTTTTGGGGTTTTTTTTAACATCCTTATTGGAGTATAACTGCTTTACAATGGTGTGTTAGTTTCTGCTGTATAATGAACTGAATCAGCTATACATATACATATATCCCCATATCTCCTCCCTCTTGTGTCTCCCTCCCACCCTCCTTATCCCACCCCTCTAGCTGGTCACAAAGCACTGAGCTGATCTCCCTGTGCTATGCAGCTGCTTCCCACTAGCTATCTATCTTACATTTGGTAGTGTATATATGTCCATGCCACTCTCTCACTTTGCCCCAGCTGACCCTTCCCACTCCCCGTGTCCTCAAGTCCATTCTCTACGTCTGCATCTTTATTCCTGTCTTGCCCTAGGTTTTTCAGAACCTTTTTTTTTCTTTTTAGATTCCATATATATGTGTTAGCATACAGTATTTGTTTTTCTCTTTCTGACTTACTTCACTCTGTATGACAGACTTTAGGTCCATCCACCTCACTACAAATAACTCAATTTCGTTTCTTTTCATGGCTGAGTAATATTCCATTGTATATATGTGCCACATCTTCTTTATCCATTCATCTGTCATTGGACACTTAGGTTGCTTCCATGTCCTGGCTATTGTAAATAGAGCTGCAATGAACATTGTGGCACATATGGTCACCTTATCTTTGATAAAGGAGGCAAGAATATACAATGGGGAAAAGACAGTCTCTTCAATAAGTGGTGCTGGGAAAACTGGACAGCTGCATGTAAAAGAATGAAATTAGAACGCTCCCTAACACCATACACAAAAATAAACTTAAAATGGATTAAAGATCTAAATGTATGGCCAGACACTAGAAAACTCTTAGAGGAAAACATAGGCAGAACACTCCATGACATAAATCACAGCAAGATCCTTTTTGACCCACCTCCTAGAGAAATGGAAATAAAAACAAAAATAAACAAATGGGACCTAATGAAACTTAAAAGCTTTGGCACAGCAAAAGAAACCATAAACAAGACGAAAAGACAACCCTCAGAATGGGAAAAAATATTTGCAAATGAAGCAACTGACAAAGGATTAATCTCCAAAATTTACAAGCAGCTCATGCAACTCAATATCAAAAAAACAAACAACCCAATCCAAAAGTGGGCAGAAGACCTAAACAGACATTTCTCCAAAGAAGATATACAAATTGCCAACAAACACATGAAAGGATGCTCAACATCACCAATCATTAGAGAAAGGAAAATCAAACCTACAATGAGGTATCACCTCACACCAGTCAGAATGGCCATCATCAAAAAGTCTACAAAAAATAAATTCTGGAGAGGGTGTGGAGAAAAGGGAACCCTCTTGCACTGTCGGTGGGAATGTAAATTGATACAGCCACTATGGAGAACAGTATGGAGGTTCCTTAAAATCTAAACATAGAATTACCATACGACCCAGCAATCCCACTACTGGGCATATACCCTGAGAAAACCATAAGGCAGTTTTAAACACTGGTCTGTAAGTCTTTGTGTCGGCATATGCATTTATTTCTCTTGGGTAAATACCTAGGTGTGGAAAGCCTGGATCATACAGATCTTTAACTTATAAGTAACTTCCAAACTGCCGTTCTGGTAACTGTATCATTTTACATTCCCACAGGAAGTGGATGAAAGTTCTAGTTTCTCCACATCTTTCCCAATACTTGGTATGGTCAGTCTGTCTAAGCTTTGCTGTTCTAACAATAGGAGTGTAATGGCATTTCATGGTGGTTTTAATTTGTATTGTGGCTCTAATGACTAACATGGATTTTGAGCATCTTTTCACTGCTTATTGTCAATCCATGTATCTTCTTTTGTGAAATGTCTATTCGAATCTTTTGACTATATTTTAATGGGGTTGTTTATTTTGCCTATTAATGTGTTTTGATATACATATATATAAAATATACTGCATACCAGCTTTTTTTTTTTTATCAGATATGTGCATTGCCAGTCTTTTGTCCCAGTCTGCGGTGTGTCATTTCATTCTCCAATGTCTTTGAATAAGCAGAAGTTTTTTTAAAAGTCCAATTTATATATTTTTCTTTTATGGATTGTGCTTTTGGTGTCATCTACAAAATCTTTGTCTAACTCAAGGTCGCAAAGATTTTTTTCTACGTATTCTTTCAGAAGTTATGATTTTGGGCCTATGATCTCCTTTGAGTTAACTTTTATATATTGCACACGTTTGAATCAAAATCAACCCTTTTGCATATGCATATCCACTTGCTCCAGCACATGTGTTGAAAAGTCTATCCTTTCTGTACTGAATTGCCCAGTTGTTGAAAATCAGTTGTCCATATACGTGTGGGTATATTTCTGAGTTCTCTATTCTGTTCTATTGGTTTGTTTGTCTAGCTTTATACTAATGCAAATGTTTTAGCAGTGTGTCAACTAGAATGTCTTGATGAAATCGGATAGCGTTAGTTCTTCAACTTTGTTCTTATTTTTCAAAGGTTTTTTGGGTATACTGGGTTCTGGACATTTCTATATGAATTTTAGAATCGGCTTGTCAAATTCTACAAGAAAGCCACTGGAATTTTCATCGGGATTTCACTGAACTTATAGATCAGTTTGGGGAAAATTGACATCTCAAAATCCTAGCCTTCTGACCTCTAACCATGGGATGTATAGCTCTCCATTTATTTAGTTCTTCCTTTAATTCTCTAACTTTTTTTAGATTTCAGTGTTCGGGTCTTGTACCTCTTTTGTCGGACTTCTCTCTAAATATTTCTTATTTCATGCTATTTTAAATGATATTGTTTTACTAATTTCAATGTTTTATATTGTTTGTTGCTAGAATATAGAAAGACATTTAATTTTTATATTAATCTTGCATCCTGCAACCTTGCTAAGAGCACTTGACTAGTGGTTTTTCTTATATAGAGTCCATCAGATTTTTTTAAGATAATCATGTCTACGAATAAAGACAGTTTTCTTTTTTCCTTTTCAACCTGGATAGCTTTTTTATCCTTTTCTGCCTTGTTAGAGTGTTATAGTCTCCAGTACGCAATTGCGTGGAGGGAGATAGAGCAAATGTTCTTGCTTTGCTCATGATTCTAGGAGGAATGTATTCATTCTTTCATGATTAAGTGTAATGTCACTGCATGTTTTTCACAGAGACCTTTTGTCAGTTAAGGTCTCATCTATTCCTCATTTACTGAGTAGCTTTTATTTTTTAATCTCTAAATGAATGGATGTTTGAATGTGACCACATGCTGTACTAATTGAGATGATCATATGGTTTTTATTTTTTATTTTATTAATACAGTGAAATATACTGATTGATTTTTTTAAAAATTAAACCAACTTTTCATTCCTAGGACAAATCTCTTTGGTAGCTATGTTTTATCATATTACATAGTTTTTTTACATATTATTGAATTCAACTTGCTAAAATTTGGCTATGACTTTCTACATCTTGTTCATGAAGGGTAATGGTTGTAGTTTTCTTTCTTTCTTTCTTTCTTTTAAATTCCCTTGTAATATATTTCTCTAGTTTTGCTATTAGGCTCATGCTGGCCTCAGTGAATGAGTCGGGAAATATTTTCTCCTCTTCAATGTTCCAGAGGAGTTTCTGCAGAATTGATATTATTTCTTTCTTAAATGTTTTCTGAAACTTACCAGTAAAACTATCTGGGCCTGGAATTTTCTTTGTGGGAAAATTTTTAGCTACAAATTGAATGTCTTTCATAGTCGGAGTTTTAGGCTCTTTCTTTCTGAATGTGCTTTGGCAATTTGTGTCTTTCGTGAAATTTGCCCACTTTATCTAAGTTGTCAGTTCTATTTGGGTAAGGTTGTCCTTAGTGTTTATCTCTTAGTATCCGGCGAATCTGTAGTGATGTGACCTCTCTCACTCCTGATATCAAGAATTTGTATCTTTTCTTTTTTTTTTTTCCTGATTGGTCTGTCTAGAGGTTGCCAATTTTATTGACCTCAGAGAACCAGCATTTGATCTCATTGATTTTTCTCTAGTTTTGTGTTCTCTTTTGTTAATTTCTACTTTGACCTTTATTATTTCAACTGCTTAGTTTACATTTAATTTGATTTCCTTTTCCTAGTCTCTCAAGGTGGAAACTGAGGTCACTGTTTCAAGACTTTGTTTCTTATCTGACCCAGGTCTTTTCTGCTTTTGTCCTGAAAACTGATTTAACAGCACCCCACAGAATCTATACAGTGTATCTTTATTCTCATTCAATTCAAAACAGTTTCTCATTTCCCTTTTGGCTTCTTTAGATGTGTGGCATTTCATTTCCAAAATTTGGGGTTTCCCAGGTACTGACTTTGTCACTGATTGCCAATTGCCTTCTATGCACTCAGAGAACATACTTTGTATGATTGAAAGCTTTTATGTCTTTTGAGACTTCTTTTATGATCCAGACTATTTTTCATCTTGATAAATATCTCATGTCCACTTGGAAAGAATGTGATCCTACTGTTTTGGGGGAGAGTCCTGTCTTTGACTTGTGATGAGAAGAAAGATAAAGTAGCACATTTTTATCCCCTCCTGGGTGAAAACTGGCCATCTATCATCTGCTGTATTTGCCCTGCCAGTGTGTTTGGTATAGTCCAGACAGCGCTTTAAAATATCTAAATCATTTTCATATTTAAAAATTAAAGTGGATTCTCTGCCAAAATTCTAGCTCCTGGGATTTCAACCCCGACCCACCATGTTAGCAGAATCCCCTGTCTGGCATATCCAATCCCAATGAAAAGCAAAAGGGAAAAGTGGAGGCCAGGTTTATAATATAATGGGCCTTGCGTGTTACACACAATGATTAGACTTGGCATTTTTTAGGCATGGAAGAGTAGTAAGGGAGAGTGATGCTGGTCAGTAACTTGAGGTAGGACATGTGTCTGGTCAGATCATTCGAAGGGAGGTAGAGAGGTTATTGGAGAAATTTTGAGCCCTAAAACCTTGGTCTGAACATCACGAAACGGCTGGGTCATTTTCTGGCCTGGCTCATGGAAGGAGTGGGGGACACATCATGTCAGTTGCCTCTTAGGTGTTAGGTCTGGCAGGTTAAACTGGGCTGATTCCCAATGGCCTCTGGGTTTTTTATTTGCCTCTAAAAGCATCATTCCTCTGTTTATTCTTATCAACTAGAGTGCTAAGTGAACAAAGCAATGAAGAAAGAATAAAGATTAAATTCCAAATTTAGGGGCTGACTACACTGACGCTCTTCTCTCAACTTATAGGACCAAGAAACACAAGTGGACCACCTCCAGAAAGATTCACAATTGATCACTCGCTGCTGGGAGGTTAGGATTTTCCCAGTTATTGGCTCTCTTTTCTTTATATAGTAACCACCATGAAATATGCCAATGTATTTCCTAAACATATACTCTGAGATGACAAACATTTAAACATACATGTTGTGTGTATGTGTGTGCTTCGGTAGTGGTTCCAGACCAGTCATTTAGAGTCCCCACAGCCAGTGGCTTTGTTCTTAGCCACTTAGAGCCTAGATTACAGACAGAGAGGCCATTTCTCCATCTGGGAAATGTGCTTGCATTCCTCCTGGTTCTAGAACTGAAGACATTGCCTAGGGAGCTTTCCTTGCAATCCCTTAAAACTATAGAGCAGTTATATTTTGGAAAGGGGTAATCCATCTCTCATTCTTCTTTCAACTCAACTACATACACTCTTGTGCAATACACACACACACACACACACACACACACACACTCCCTGCCAGAAACTGCACTGATCCAAAAGGTCCAACACTCCTTTGATGAGTAGAGAAGTCATGAGTTTTTCTTCTTTTCTGAAGCATCTGCTGATTTACACGTGCTGGTTAGCTATGCCCCAGCCAGCCACTTCCAGTGAAAATTATGTCATAGAAGGAAATAGAAAAATAGGACAACCATAGTTTCTTTTCCATTGGGTCCTTCCTTACTCATTTATTGGTAGAAAGTGTGTGTGTCAGGAAGCAAAATAAAAACAGCAGCATTAGTTTTGTTCAACATTTCCACGGCTCTCATATGAAAGAAATACATATGCATGTACAGTTATGGAATACAGATTGTGCCACTGGACCTGCATATGAGCTAAGTTCTCCTATACTCTCGTTTAAAACTGGCATTGCACAATATAAAGATGAATGGTCAGATCCGTGCTAATGATTTTAAATTTATCGTTTTTCTTTACTTAGAATGACAGTAAATAACAAGTGAAAAATACCATGACATGTTGAGAAAGAGATCCCAGAAAAGGAAAAAGTTTTCAATTTTAGTAACTGTAAGCACATTTTCCCCTGGATTTTATACAAAAGGCCCGGCACTCTGATTTTCCACTGGGCAGCATGCTGCTGGCCCCTGGGGGCGGGGTGATGCTTTCTGGTGGAAGTCACCGTGTTCTCACTCTCACTGCCTCTCTGCTCAGGTTTTGGTGCCTTGTGGCCCAGCTTTCTCCCATCACCCCGGGTGAAGCTCATCAGACCAGGCGGCCCCCAAGCTGCTTGCATGCGTCTCTACCAGTGTCAGGGCAGTAGGTCGCCCGGCTTGGTGTGGCCAAGCACGCCGGGCTGCCTCAACCCCGAGTGCGTGTGTGGTTTTCTCCTCTTTAGAGAAAGAATGACTGTAGCCATGTTGGCGGTGGCACAGAGCTCCTCAGAGCCAGGTCCCCTCACTCCACGCAGAGTCGCTCGGCGCTTTCATTCGTTACGCAAATGTGGGACAAGCTGGTCCCTTCACGCCCAGAAGGGTGACCACAGTGGAACGGCTGTTCTTCCTGTGTCTTCGATCCCTCGTCTTGCCGTGGTTGGAATGGAGCTGAGGATGAGTGGACCCCCTTTGCCCTAGAATCCAGGACTCCACGCAGTGCCCCCCCCATGCGCTGGGGTCTGGGACGTGCCTGAGAAGAGGCCCTGAAGGTTACTAGAAAGAGCTGCAACCTGCGAAGTGCAAATGCCAACATTGTGATCAAGCATCTTTCAGAGACTCCTTGCAGCCCAGCAGGAATCAGCCTGGATCAGAGGCCCGCATCCGTGTGCCGCGGAGCCCCCGACGTGTACAGGCTGGCAGCAACCAATCACGGCACGGGTGGGCGCCAGCTTTCTCTGAGGTTGATGCTAAGAGATCACTGATCACCCACCCCTGTTTACCCCAAGGGATTCCTGGACGATTCAACAGAGGTGGCGGCCCGAAGATGGAGAAGGTTGACTTACCGCCACAGAGGCATGTGATCCTCAAGTGATGGATGGGAAAAAAAAGAAAGTAATGTGTACAGAGTAGGAAACATTCCAGAGGTGACCTGCAGGTGAGAGACTCGTTAACTCAGACAAATTTCTATTTCTGCACGATTTCAGCCTGTTTGTGTTGGCATCTGGCCTCTCTGAGAGCCCTCTCCCCATCTTTGCTTTTCTTTCCAGGAGTAAAACAAAAGAAAAAATGGGATTGTAAAATGGAACACAATAGCCCTGCAGCATTCACTGGTCTGATACTCCATTCTGCTTTTTCATTTTAAAAAAGCCCAGAGGTGTGATTCTGCTGTGCGCAAGTGAGAAGCACACAAGAGAATCCCCTGGCAGACAAGGTTGCCCCTAGGCTGCTGCACCTCAATTCAGCTGTGGTGTTTCTGACTCAGTAGGCAGGATGCAGCTGCTCTTGGGAGTAATGAAAGTTTGATTCATATCTGTTTGTGTGTGAACAATTGCCAGTTAAATAGTGAACTTCTGTTGTGAAGACAGGCACAGGAAGCAGGGGCCCCTCTCCTGAAATGTCATTCTATAGAAAGCCCGAACCCTGTACCAACATCTTCATCATTATGAATCTCAAGATTTGTTATTTAATTGAGGTTTCTTTTTTTTTTTGATACAAATAATGATAGCAAACTTTAGAGTGCTTATTTATGGGTGAGGCAATCTTTTTTTTTCTTTTCTATTTTTTTTTAAATTGAAGTATAGTTGATTTACAATGTCGTGTTAGTTTCAGGGGTACAGCAGAGTGATTCATATATATATATATGGATAGATATAGATATATATAGATATATTCCTTTTCAGACTCTTTTCCCTTATAGATAGGTTCTTATAAAATATTTAGTAGAGTTCCCTGTGCTATACAGTAGGTCCTTGTTGGTTATCTATTTTATATATAGTAGTGTGTATATGTAACTGAAGTTTCTTAAGCTACAATAGCCTGAAAACAAAAATAGTGTCCAACTAGCAACCAACACTGAACTACCTAAATATGTAAAGCAGATACTATCAGAACTAAAAGGAGAAATAAACAGTCAAAGGGCAGTCAGAGGGTCCAAACTTTGAGTTATTAGACGAATAGTTTCTGAGCATGTACCATACAGCATGGTGACTATAGTTAATGATACTGAACTGTATATCTGAAAATTACTGAGAGAGTAGATCTCAAAAATTCTCATCACAGGGACAAAAAATTTTAACAATATAAGGTAATGTTAACTAACCTCACTGTGGTAATTATTTTGCAACATATACATACATCAAGTCATTGCATTGTACACCTTAAACTTACACAACACTGTGTATCAATTATACCTCAATGGAGCTGGAAAGAAACAATGCCCAAGTATCGTAGCAAGTGAAAATGTTCCTGCCTGTATCCCATTACCCCTAAAAAACTCCAAGCCATCTATAGCTCTGGAGCTTACCGAAGAGTGCTCTTGTACTGTACAGACTGGTACCTCTGCACATGTGGTGCCCCCGCCCTGGTCCCTCTCCTGCAGCTCTGTCCCTCCTCAGTGCTGCTGCGACAGTCACCCTGCTGCTGGGCCTTCCTTGACTGTGTACCATAAAGCGCTATGGCTTGGACACTGCTGCCTCTTAGGCCTGCTAGAGTCACAGGCGACCCGAGGTCTGGACCCAGTCCCAGTCTGGATCCTGACGCTGCGTGAGGCTCAGAGCCCCTCCCCCCGACGATGACAGAGCTGCCCCTCCTTGGTCACTCCTGTGCTTCCTCCTCTCCACCCTCAGGATGAGCCCCTGCGAGGAGGCCCCTCAGCTCCTCATCAGCTGGGATCCCCGGTGGCTACCCTCGTCCGTCCTCGTATCCAGACTGGCCCGCTGCTGGAGGTAAACCCAGTGCAGGTGCTGGAGTGGAGCCGTCCTATGTAGTGAATGTTTGGGAATACACGAATACAGAACGCATTACGTTCCCTTTCTTCTCCTTGGTAAATGTAGCCCATAGACACACGAAAAAGATGAAGCTATCCCTTTGGGAAGGAGGCTATGGGTTGGCCCAAAAATCAGAAATTTAGAAATGTCATTATATTTCTGTGGCTGGATCCCTCCACTCTCGAACTATGTTAGATAACAGAGTTTTTAATTTTTTTTTAAAAATTAATTAATTAATTAATTTTTATGGCTGTGTTGGGTCTTCGATTCTGTGCGAGGGCTTTCTCTAGTTGCGGTGAGCGGGGACCACTCTTCATCGCGGTGCGCGGGGCTCTCACTCTCGCAGCCTCTCTTGTTGCGGAGCACAGGCTCCAGACGCGCAGGCTCAGTAGTTGTGGCTCACGGGCCTAGTCGCTCCGCGGCATGTGGGATCTTCCCAGACCAGGGCTCGAACCCGTGTCCCCTGCATTGGCAGGCAGATTCTCAACCACTGCGCCACCAGGGAAGCCCCAGAGTTTTTAATACACAGAAAAGTATGAAAGAATATGGAATGCTGTTCATCCCAGCTTTGGTTTTTGGAATGACATCAGAATGAATGATACTGAACAAATGTGAAGGATATAGTCTTACTTGTAAACTAGTATGTTCTGAACCTTCAGCTGAGTTAAAACCTGGCAAGTTCTTGAATGCAAAATCATGTATAATGACAGAACAGACATCGGCCTAGGTCAGAAAATCCTCTTTAGTCAAAACTCCAAAGATGTGTGTCCTGAAGAGGCTCATATTTCTAGAAAATACTGCAAGGAATCCTAAACCCAATTGCATAATCCTTGTGTGGGTTGTGGGTGTAGGTGTAATGTTACATAAATTCAGGGGCTGAATATCTCATCCAAGAGACTCAGAGACGCTTCCTCTTGACAAGGCACGAGGGGAAAGCACAGCTCTTAGTATGATCTCACCAGGAGAAAAATTACGACAGCTGGCAGCTAAAATAAAAGCTTCGTGACAAAGTGGCAGGAGAGCCAGACCTACACATTCTCTCCATTTGCTGGTTGGCAGTGAGTTCTGAACACATTTGCTGACAAATATGAAGGGCGGCAACTGCTTCTGTGTTGAATGGGTCACAGGGCAACTGGGTGTTGGGCATAGATTAGAAGAATTGTCTTCGCATAACAGCAGAGGACACAGTGTCTTGGGTAAAGTTTCCTGGGCTTGAATCCTTGCTCTGTGCGACCTTCAGCAACTCAGTTAACTCCCCAAATTCTTAGTTTTTTCATCCCTAAAATGGGGACAACAATAGTACCTATCTTTTGGGTCACTTTAAACATTATATAATTAGTGTTATTAATGAATTGAACACAGTGCTTTGCCCCTAGTAGCTGTCCTTAAACGTTAACTATGAATATGGTTAATAATTCAGTCAATACATACTTGTTGTCTAATTATTATTAGAAGAGAGAGAAGACAGAAAGGTGTTTGTCTTCTGGTAGGTGCCGGAGGCTGGTCCAAGAGAAACAAACCAGGGATGAGGATAGGGCTGAGTCAGCTCCCAGACTTGTGATTTTGAGGCTCAGTGTATATGAACCTCTCCCAGAGACCTCAACCAAGAACAGCCCAGAACCAACCACCTCATGCCTAATCCAATTGTGGTCCCATCCCATCTCTCTCGGTTCCTATTCCGGCTCCTATTCCACCAAGGGACTCCGGTTCAGAGGCAGTATGACCCCCAAATCCCTTCCACCCCTTGAGGGTGGTTTCAGGATTCCTGGGAATCAGAGCCCTGCCCTGCGTGAACTCCTTAATTGCTAATACCTGACAGCACTTTGTGGATTCCATGCCTTGGATGAATGTCTGGTAGCTATTCAGATGGAATTAGCCCTGACAAGGAGCAACAGACTAGCCTACAAAGAGCTATCTTCAGGAGCTCCTAATTAAGGAACAGGCTGCAGAAGGAGAGGACCCAAGTCTCGGAAGACACACTAGAGCTACTTCCCAATCTTTCCTGTGCTTGGCCTTACCCATAAACTACTACTTTGGAAAAAAAGTACTGCCATTGTTTTAAAGGAGGATTAACACTCTACAAACAGACCTTAGATTAGGCAATGATTTCTTAGATACGGCACAAGCAACAAGAGAAAAAAATAAATTAATTGAACTTCATCAAAAATAAAATATTCTGTGCTTCAAAAAATACCATCAAGTGTGTGAAAGAACAGAAATAGAAAACCAACTTACAGTTACCAAAGGGGAAAGATGGTGGAGGAGAGATAAATTAGGAGTTTGAGATTAGCAGATACAAACTACTAGATATAAAATAAACAACAAGGTCCTACTGACCAGCACAGGGAACTATATTCAATATCCTGTGATAAACCATAATGGAAAAGAATATGAAAAAATGTATGTATATGTATAACTGAATCACTTTGCCATACAGCAGAAATTAACACAACATTGTAAATCAACTATACCTCAATTTAAAAAGAAAAGAGTGTGTAAGAATAACCCACAAAAGGATAAAATATTTGCAAATCATATATGATAGGGATTTGTATGTAGAATATAAAAAGAACTCTCACAACTTGAAAATATAAACAATCTAATTTTCAAAATGCACAAAGAACTTGAATCACATTTCTCCAAAGGAGACATACCAATAGCCAAAAAGCACATGAAAAGTTGCTTAACATCATGTCATTAGGGAAACGTAAATCAAAACCACAATGAGAGGGACTTACCTGGTGGTGCAGTGGTTAAGAATCTGCCTGCCAATGCAGGGGACACAGGTTCAAGTCCTGGTCTGGGAAAATCCCACATGCCACGGAGCAACTAAGCCTGTGCACCACAACTACTGAGCCTGCACTCTAGAGCCCATGAGCCACAACTACTGAGCCCGTGTGCCACAACTACTGAAGCCCGCGTGCCTAGAGCCTGTGCTCCGCAACAAGAGAAGCCTCCACTCGCCACAACTAGAGAAAGTCCATGCACAGCAATAAAGACCCAACATAGCCAAAAATAAATAAATAAATTTATTTTAAAAACCCAAACACAATGAGATACCACTTCATACCCACTAGGATGGCTATGATCAAAGACAGACATTAACAAGCGTTTCCGAGAGTGTGGAGAAACTGGAACCCTCATTCACTGCTGGCGGGGCTGGAAAATGGTGCAGCCACTTTGTAAAAACTGTTTGGCAGTTTCTCACAGGGTTAAACACGGAGTTACCATATGACCCAGCAATTCTACTCTTAGGAATATACAAAAGAGGAATGAAAACATGTTCACACAACACCTCGTACAGCTGACCTTTGAACAACACGAATTTGAACTCTTTGGGATTTTTTTCAATAGTAAATACTACAGTACTACATGATCCACAGATGGTTGAATACACATATGCAGAGACTCAGATACAGAGCAACCTTGTGGAGGGTCAACTATAAATTATACTCAGACTTTCCACCGTGAGAAGGGTTGGTGCCCCTAAGCCCCGCATCATGTGTTGTTCAAGGGTCAACTGTATGTGAATGTTCATAGCAGTATTATTCATAATAGGCAAAAATTGAAAACCACTTAACATGTTCATCAGCTGATGACTCTATAAACAAAATGTGGTCTATCCATGCAAGGGAATGTTATTTGGCCATAAAAAGGAAATAAGTCCTGTCATACGCTACAACATGGGTGAACCTTGAAAACATTGTCAGTCAAAGAAGCCAGACACAAAAAGCCACATTATTGTATGGGTGCATTTCTATGAAATGTCCTGAACAGGTGGATCCATGGAGACCTAAAGGTGAGTGATCCTGAGGGGGCGGGGAGACGGAGGAATAGGGAGAAAATGCTTACAGACATAAGGTTTATTTTGGAGGTGATAGCCATACTCTGAATTTAGATAGTGGTGATGGCGGGGCACCTCTATGTATAATCAGACAACTGGATGGCCACTGGAGTGTACATTTGGAAGAGGGGACTCTTATGGCATGTGAATATCTCAATAAAAATCAAGGACTCTACATTAATGTTTTTTTTGAGTTACTATTGTCAATTAATAATCTCACATGAAATGCAGTCTGGTTTTAGTAACTTACCAACCTAAAAAAAGTTATTAAATCCTAGCCTAAAGCAAACTTGAGAACTTGTGGGGAGAGAGTGAGCTCTGGTGCCTTGTCTTCTTATAAGGACCCTAGTCCTGTAGAGCTGGGACCCCACCCTTATGACCTCATGGAACCTAAATTACCCTCTGAAAGGCTCTATTTCCAAATTCAGTCCCACTGGGGGTTAAGGCTTCAACTTAGGAATTTGGTGTGGTGGGGGGGTGGGGGTGGGGGTGGGGGGGTGTCGGGGGGGGTATGGGGGTCGGGGGGCACACACAATTCAGTCCATAGTACATTCAAAATAAATATCCATTTTGGTATCTAAATTGGTATTGATCATATGGTATGCTTTTTATTTTTTTTAGTACTTATTGCCCTAATTTTTAATGTAATTTACTTAATTGTAAGTTTGTATAATTTAATTTTATATTGAAGTTTAGTTAGGTTATTACAAGATATTGAATATAGTTCCCTGTGATGGTATGCTTTTTTTTTTTTTTTAGGTAATTAAAATTGCATAATCAGGCCTCGGAAAAACCTGGATTTGCCTCTGATGATTCTAATACTTCAGAGGAGGAAACTAAATCTTAGAAAGGAGAAGAACTCACTCTTAGTAGCTCTGTTAGCGAGTGGAGAATCAGGCCTGAGGCTAGTGTGAGCCTAAACCCTAGCTTTCCTGCCTCACTGGGAGCCTGTTAGAAATGCAGACTCTCAGGTCCCACAGCCCGGGAGCCACTGGACGAAGAGCTGCATTTTAACAAGATCCCCAGAGTGTCTTGTGTGTATTCAAGTTTGGGAAGCACTGCTCTCAGCTGATCTGCCCGGGGGGGTGGCGGGGTTGGGTGTGTGTCATGTACATTCCTCCCCTCCTTTTCCTCGGATGCGTGTCCGGTAGCTGGAGGGATTCTGGGCATTGGAGGGACCCCACCTGGAGGCGGGGGCTGAGTGCACAGGCGGAGTGGGGCGCTGAGGGCCTTTGCTGCCCAGCAGAAAGGGGAGATCTGGGCGGAGAGGGAGCAGCAAAGCGGGGCGTTGGGGTCAGGGCAAGGGAAGGGAGCCCCTGAGGTGACCTCACACTCTGATTCTCAGCAGCAGTGACAGCGCCCACTCCTTCGGCCAGGAGCTGCATCACGGCCGTCCAGAGCCGTAGCCAGGACGGGCCAGTGACAGCCGGCACAGGGACACCAAGCATGGTCCCCAGGCCTCAGAGCGGGTGCTGAAAAGGGGCAAAGCTTCAGCTTTCCTGCAACACTTAGGAAGGTGAGACAGGCAGCTGCCAGTGTGTGTGGGAGCCTGGCACCCACCCTGTCTTCAGTGACCTCGTGATGGGTGATGGCAGCTTGAGACAGGCCAGGGTGGGAGCATTCACACAATAAAAATTGACAAAGTCTGCAAACTGTGGCTTTTTTTGTTTGTTTGTTTGAGCCAGCACGTCTCTGGGTATTTACAACACCCAAAATAGAACATTTAATGATAGTTAATATCTGCAAAGGTGCTAGTTAGTCAGGGAAACTTAAAAGAGTGTGTCGGTAAGGAGCAGCTGGGAACCCCTGTCCCCCAGAATTCAGGCCCCTGCATGCAGGTGTGCATTTGCTGTAGAAGGTCGGTAAGCAAACCCAGGAGAGCCCTCCTGCTCAGGACTCCACAAGGGGCAGAGCCCCCGCCCTCAGGCTCTCAGCTATCTATTGCTGGTTCCCTATTGCTGGTACCCTGTGGCCGGAAACGCTAAGCCCCTGCCTGGTACTTCTGTTTCCCTGGTGTGGCTCCATCTGGGAGGTGGTCAGCTGTTTCCAGCCTGCACACAATGGCTGGCACATAGCAGATACTGGAAAGTATCCATCTAACTGCACAATTTTGGACCACACCTCTACACAGGTGGGTCTGCAGGGATCCTCACGGTAAGGGAAGTTTGGGTTGCAAACAGAGAAACTGGTTTCCTGCCTCCCAGGCTCTGTGCCCCTCCTTCACAGCTGACCCAGGAGACTGCCAGGCCTGCCACTGGAACTCTCCCCTGAGGGCCTTGGGAGCTCAGCCCACCATTCCGATGGCAGGTCTCATCCTGCCCCCCCGCCTCCTTGTGACATTTCTTCCCAGTCCTTGCCCTCCACCCCACTCCTGGACAGAGGTGCCTGTTGGTTTTCGGGGTCTGAGATGCCTAGTGGCCCTCCTGGAATCAGAGGTGTCCAGGCCTCTGGGTCCTTCCGGGCCTCTATCCCATGAGAGCAACTTGAACCTCAGCCTGGAGGTGGGAGACTGCCTCCACCTATTAATTCTTCTAAGACGTTGACTGTCTGGCGGAGAAACAGCTACCTGCTGTGACCCCCTTCTCCACTGGGACACTGGGCTATTCCTCACCCCCACTCCTTCTGCCACAGTCCCAGGCCCTCCAATCCCCTGTGAACCATGAGCAGCACTTCCTCCTGTATCCGCAGCAGGCTCCAGGCCACAATCCCTGGTCCACCTCCCGGCTCTGGCCCCTCCCAGGCTGCCCTTTCCCATGTGGCGTCCAGAGCAAGGAGGGACTCCTGAGATCCTGAGGAGGAGACCCTGACCCCCAAACCTAGAGGGGGAAGGAGTCGTGGAGACTCATTCATTCAGTGCACTGGTTACTTTATGGAGCCCCCCCTCCACCTGCCAGGCACTGTCCTAGATGCTGGGGGTCCAGTGATGCATGAAACAGACAAAGGCCCAACACTCACTGAGATCAAATTCTAGGGGAGGAGACAGATGGCCAGAAACATGCTGAATATGAGATGTACTTACATATTTATATTGCATTGTTTTATAATGTATGCACCCATAATTGTTTATACACTTATATAAATATAAACAAAATTTATATATACATTCATATATAAGCAACATTTTGTTTATAATGCAAACATAAACAGTTCTTTATAAATATAAACAAACATTTAAATACATGCAAACAACAAATATATACTAAAATATATATACTATTGATATATATACAAACAGAATGATAAATGTTTGGAAGAAAAATAACTCAGGACAAGCAGAGCAATACTAAGTCTGTGCTTTCACACAGAGGGCTCCGGGAGGGCTTCCCTGGGGAGGTGGTATAGTATCTGAGCAGGCACCGCAGGGTGGGACGGTGCAGGCGGGCAATCCCGTGGCAGAGCTTCCCAGGCAGAGACCGGAGGTGGGCAGAGCCAGGGGTGCTGAGCCGCAGGGCACTGGGCTCCGAGGCCGAGCGCAGAGGTAGGAACAGGCTTCTGGGTGGGCGCCCCGGCCTCAGCACTTAAGGCCTTTCAGGTCCGGGCAAGAACTTAACATTCTGTGTCTAGACCGGGCCCCCCCCCCCAACGCCCCCGCTTCGTTAATAGGAAAGCTGGAGGGTAGAGGGAGGACGACTCAGGCTGGCCTCGGGATTCCTCATCCAAGTTTAAGATCCGAAGGCGCACCTCCTCAGACACCGATCCCTGCAGGCTCACTTACTCGCCTTTTAGACTAGTCGTTGGAACCACAGCAAAGAGTCATTTCTGTTAGACTTTCGCACTAGCCCAGATCCCTTTTGTGGCTTTGGGGTGCGTTAGGAGGCGTGTGGGGTGAAGCTCGCCAGATCGGGGGCCTCTGGCTGGCTTGCTCTGGGCCCCCCGCGGGCTACCTCTGCTGGCATTTCTGCCCGCGGCCAGCACTCGGATCCAACGCGGGGCAGCGCGACCGCGGCGCCTCGAGAACAACTAGGCAAAGTCGAGCGCGCGTCCACCCGAGCTCCGGGAGCACCTCCGGGCCGGCTCCAGCGCCCGCAGCTTCCGGCTCCGGACGCCGGGGCGGGGCCCGAAGCTGCATTTCTAACCGGCTCCCAGATGCTGCAGGTCAGGCACCTACTTTGAGACCCACCGCACCAGAGCTCCGTTGCCCGGATGGAGGTTCTTTTGGGTTCCAGGGCAGCGAGCCTGGCACCGCTCACTCACTCTTCGATCGCCCACCTCGCCCTCGCCGGGCCCCGCCGCTGCCAGGTGCTTCCCCCTCCGCAGCTCCTCCCCACCGCGGCGCGGCGCGCTCCCGGGGCCCGGAGGTCTGGGGGAAGCGAGCGGCGGCGCGGCAGCGGGCCGGGAATCGCCCCCGGGCGCCGGTGCCGCCGGGCCCGTGTCCCGGACGCGCGCCGCGGGCCGGGTCCGCCGCTCGGGAGGCGCGCGGCGGCGGCGGCGGGGGCGGCGCTCCCGGGGGCGCGGCGCACCTTACTCCCGGCGCCCCCGCCCCGCGCCGGCCCCTCCCCGCGCGGCCCGCGCTCCCGCCCGCGCGGGTCGGTTCCAGCCCCTTCCGTCGTCCCGGCCCCGCCGCTGTCCTCCGCCGGCCCGCGAGGGAGGACGATGGGTCAGCGCGGAAAAAAGTGAATGAGGGCGGCGGCGGCGGCTGCGAGCGCCTGACTCGCGGGGCCCGAGCGCCGCCCGCGCCCCCCGCCCGCCGGCTCCATGGACGCGCAGCGCGCCTCGGCGGCCAAGCCCCCGACCGGGTAAGCGGCTCCGGGCTCCGCTCGGCTCGGACGCCCGCGCCCGCACGGCGCGCACTCGGGGCGGGGGCGCCCCTCTCCGGCCCGCGGGCCCGCGCCCCGCGAGGGAAGGGGGTTGTGTACTTTGTGCTCCCGGGTCGTTGCCCGGGTAACAGTGTCAGGCCGAGGCCCGGGCGCTTTTCGCGTGGGTGCGTTTGTGGGCGCGCTCCCTTTGGGGGGTCCCCGCGGGCAGAGCCCCACCGAGCCCCGAGCCTTCCTCTGCCACCCGCGAGGGCTCCCCGGGGGCGGGGGGGGGGGTGGGAAGGCGGTGGAGACTCGGCCCCGGCCCCCAGCCCTATCGCTGACTTGCCCGGTGCCCGCCCGCGTTCCAGTCTGGTCACCCTGCACCTGGCACGGCACCCCGCCCCACCGTCCGCTCTACCTTCCCCCCAGAAGGAAGGGGAACAGGTTCCGGGCTCCCGGAGGCGCCTGGGTGCGGCGGTCTCGGGAGGGCTGTGTAGAGGGCACTGCCCTGGAGGTCCTCCTGACCGCTGCTCCCCCGCCCCGGCTGGCTTTTCGGGGCTCCCCTGCACAGGGCACAGGCGGGGCGGACCGGGCCCGCGTCAGGGACCCCAGCATCGGAGTATAGTCGGGGCTCCCATCCCGGCTGGCGTGGTCGTGCCCCTGCCCAAACCTTCGCGGGGTCTGTTTTCCATGCCCACACCTCGCGTGTGTGGATTGCATGTCACGTTCATATTTTACTCGCAGAAACAGTAACTTCCCTAATACGAGAAAAACAAGCCTGGTCTTTAACCGGATCCTGAGGCGGAATTTGAACCTTGCACGACCCCACGGGGCCTGGCGGCCGCTGCGCTGCGACGTCGCGCGCTCTGCTTGCGGCTGCCTTGCGTCTCCGCGGGGCGCACCCAGGACCTGCGAACTGTCTTACGGGCCTGGAGCAAATGTGTGATGAGTCCTGCAAATGGAATGAGTGCCTGGGGTGGGCCCTGCACCTGCTTCCCGAAGGGGCCCACGTTCCCCTCTAGCAACTGGTCTCCAGCGAGGCAGCTTTGGGGACAACTAATCTCATTTCTTTGCAGTGTATCCCACTGACTCATCCTGCCCGCGTGTGCCCATAGGCCGCGGTGCTGCCCAAGTGCGCAAAAGGTTTTCAAAAACTGGCTTTTTTTTAAAAAAAACTCTCCCTTTAATGCCAGGAAAAAGTGAGCCAGGTTAGCAAATCAAATAATCCTGAGGCTGAGGAATGTTAAAAAGAACTTTTTTTTTTATTGCGGGCGCTTAGTGGTTATGTAATTACGTTTGAATAAACAAATCTCCCGCAAAGAAAATACACGTGGGAAATCCTTTTTCATGGTAGTGGTCATTGCAAAATGACTTAGAGAAATGTGAAACAGAATTGCCTCTAAATCTGCCGTCTTCGGAGCTTATTTAATGAGCCTGCTTAAGGAGACGGAATCGTTTTTTGGCAAAACTACCTTATAAATATATTTGAAGGAGAGAACGTTTAAGAGGCCAGCGAAACGGTATCCAAAAACTATCTGTGAGATCCTTTAAAGGAATCTGATCGTAGAAGTGAAACGGGGAGCCCTAAGAATGGGGCCCTCTTTCCAGGCTGGTACTGTGTAAGCAAGAGGGCAGTCACCCTGGGTCTGGTTCACAGTGCTTTGCAGAGCTCGGGTTGGCCTTCACGTCCAAGTTCCCCAGGGAGACTAAGGACTTTTGCTGTGGATATGGTAACAAAACTGAGATTGTTATTATTTGTTTTTTGTTTTTTTTTTTTAATTATTTTATTTATTTATTTATTTATTTATTTATTTTTGGCTGTGTTGGGTCTTCGTTTCTGT
Organism: Balaenoptera physalus; assembly: GCF_965194825.1. Classification (NCBI taxonomy): domain Eukaryota; kingdom Metazoa; phylum Chordata; class Mammalia; order Artiodactyla; family Balaenopteridae; genus Balaenoptera; species Balaenoptera physalus. Next base: position 2,955,517 of record NC_138887.1, on the reverse strand, counting down.
GCAAGGGCTTTCTCTAGTTGCAGCGAGCGGGGGCTACTCTTCATCGCGGTGCGCGGGCCTCTCACTGTCGTGGCCTTTCTTGCAGCGGAGCACAAGCTCCAGACGTGCAGGCTCAGTAGTTGTGGCTCACGGGCCCAGTTGCTCCGTGGCATGTGGGATCTTCCCAGACCAGGGCTCGAACCCATGTCCCCTGCATTGGCAGGCAGATTCTCAACCACTGCGTCCCCAGGGAAGCCCTGAGATTGTTATTATTGATGCATTTGGTTTTGTCCCCACACTCACATCCAGAACCTCCGATCTGCTTGTTTGAACATCTTTGTCCAAGAAATGTAGACATAGTGCTTTTAAGTCTATTATTCCCAATTATTGTATCATTTGTCATTTGTTTTAGTACATTTCAGTGAAGTCAAGCAAATATCAACGTGCTTAAAATCAGAGGAAAGAAATGGTCTTGGGTATTTTTGAATGTTTTATGTGATTTAGGTGTATTGGTTGCCTACCAGAAAGGAAAGATACAGATGTGAAAATTTTGGCTTTGGTACATGATTGGTGGTAGTTAGCTTCTCTTGGTTCTTCACCGAAATTACAGTCTTGTCTCTCTGACTGGTTCCTACATTGCCTGAGAATAAGGCAGTACTCGCCACGTACTCCGGGGAATTTGTTTTTTCTCTGATACTGCCATGATTGGTTATCCAATCCCACTTTCGGTAAGTTATCACTTCTCTTCACGATAGCAGATAACTGATGTAACGAATTTGTTGTCCTTCACTGAAACTGGCACTTTTCCTTGTAATGGGCTGGATGGGGGACAATGAATTAAGGAGATTTCACATTATAAAATACGGTGTATGACAGCCCTTCTTGAGGATTACTGAAGGGCCAGAGGACTTAGTGAATGTAAACTCACCCATCGTATGTCTGCCTAAATTATTAATGCAGAGTTATTAGTTATCTTTGTTGAGAACACAAGTATACATTTTAGTTGGATTGAAATTATAGGTTTTTACTGGTAATTTCATTAAAATCATAACTTAAGACTAACTTAAAACTGTCTGGGGAAAGTATTCTTTTAGGAAAGAAGACATATGCAAAAACTAACAGTCAGACTTGATGTGACTTTTTAGGAATTTCAGAGCTCAGTTGAGGTATGATAATTGATGGAATATTCTAGAATGCAAGTAAAGGTAAATTACCTTTGGGTGAGGTTTTAAAATATCTTTAAGTCCATTTAAGACAAAGTTTATTGGCTTACTTTTAGCTTGAGTATGTGTGAGATCCGTCCCAGTATTTGGTGATGGACACAGGGTTAACTGTCCCACTGGACCCTATATGAATAACAGACAGAACATTGGTGAGTTTGGTAGGATACTGGTTAATTTTTTTTTTCTGTGGCGGAAACACGTATTTCTGTAGAATAAAACAGTCTCCAGTGACATGAAATGTCTAAACAGCTGGTGCCTTTGACCACTGACTGCATTCAGGCAGTGTGCTTATGTAAAAATCAGTGGAAGTTTGCTGGTCAGTCTCATCAAAAAGTGTGCTTCCTGGAGACATAGCTGGTAATCCTTTTTCTGCATAAATTCGTCTTTATTTAATCAAGTTATTAGAACAAGAAATAATTTTTAAAATATTAATTCAAGTGGGTAACTTGAGCTCCTTGAGTCCTTTCAACACCCAACGTAGCGTTCAGTATAGGAGGCTGCTACTGCCGACAGTAAACTTGGGTGGCCAACTCAGCATTTCCTACCTCACCTCTCACGAGCATACAGAGATAATAAAATATTAACAGGTGTGCCCCATAATAACAGGTTTAGGCTTCTAGGCCTTTTTTTTTTTTTTTTTTTTTTAAGGTTTCTAGGTTTTTGGCTAATGTGTTAGAAAATGTATTTACATCCTTAAAAATGACAGTGTGTCTAACTATTGGCTGCATTAAACTTTTCCCATCTAATTTGAGCTGTATTTTTTAGATGTTATGTTGGCAGTTCATTTAAGAATGTCAAAGTTATCGTTTGATATAAAGTGGAAAGGAAGCCTAGGAATTTTATTCTTTTGTAATTATAGTTTTTCTTAAAATTTTCTTAACACGTAAGAGGAGTTGGACATTTCCCTGTTACAATAGCAAATCATCTCAGAGCGCTGTAAGTATTTCTCAGTGGTTGTATAATGAAGGTGAAGCTAATATACGATTAAATTTGGTGTAATGACGTTTGTACCGTGCTGGGTTCTCCTGACTCTGGGCACGGCAGCCTGCAGCCCCTCCTCTGTCCCTCCCTGCCTGACTTTTCTGGCGCCAGCAGAGTGGATTATTATTGGGTAGGTGCAAGCAAGTGACACCACCACGTGCATGCAGGTCTAGGTCCAGGGGCCTCTTTAGTTTGGGACCTGGGAAGTGAAGTAATTTCTGAACACCCAAGAGTGCTTCCATCATTATTAAGAAAACAGTGATTATAGGCTGTCTGCACACCAATGAGCAGTTTAGGTTTCTAGGCCTTTTGTGCTTTGTTATTAAATTTATCATTAAATTTACACTTTTAATTGACCATCAGTTTTAAAAAGTGAGCGGAGATATTTGACACCAAAGTAATGTTTAGACTGGGGATGTGCAAGTTTAAAACTTAGGAACAGTTGGTTGTGATCTGGACTTGAACTAAATAAAAACGTTCAGTGGAGAGGTAGTGTATTTAGCATGCGTTTCCTGCACCCCTTTATTCTCTCCCCATCCGCATATAATTGTGGGGTCTGTGGATTGTATGTTTTGGGTAATTTTAGTTGTACATTTTTTCAGTTGCTTTATACTATAACAGAATATAGATTTGAAATCTCATGATCCACTGAAGGCTTTTATATATCTTCATCTTTGTATTTTTTTCTTGATTTAAGCCATTTAATATTGATGTATGTTATTGACATAGTGATAATATGCCTTTTTACTCTTTTATGATTTTCTTTTAAGCGAATTTTAAATCTCTCCCCTGCCCCCCACCATTTTACACCTTTGCTTCCTCACTTTCACCTTGTCACTGCAGGGTTCATTGCCCAGGACCACTTGCTGGCTTTCAGCCCCTGAGTTGATGGCAGTGTCTTTTATCACTTTTCCTTCATGTTCCCATAGTTCTTTATTTTTTACCTGTCTCTTCCAGTCGTAGTATTCAGCTTTTTTTCTGACTTATATCAATACTTTATATGGTTTCATTTGCTTTTTATACACAGCTAATGATGGTCATTGTTTTCAAGACCTAACGGTGTTTATTCTAAAGTAGATTTGGCTACGTACTCTGGTGGGTCTTTGGCAGCATCTACGTTTCCTCCCGTCCGTCTCAGGGATGGTCCCCCGCTTCAGAAACGAGGACATTCGCTTCCCCGGCTGGGGGCACACTGCAGCCTTGAGGGTTTTCACAGGCTTCCATTTGTCCCCTAATTAGGTGCTGAGCTATCGCTTGCCAGGACCGTGTCTTCTACAGGTCAAGTTCAATTAGAATAAATTCCACAGCCAAAAACATTTCTATTTAAAAATTAAAGGAAAAGCTTTTCAAGCGACGGCTAAGATGTATTTTATTGAGGTACATTTGATGAGACGGGTTCCCAGACCGCAAGCACTTTCTCACAAACCCTGTTGTAGAGCCAATCCCCACCTCTGCCAAACCAAATGTTACCTTTTTTAAGAGACACTGATTGCTTTAGAAAGATCATTGAAGTCCTTATCCTTTTTGGAAAAAACGGACACACATTCCCAAAGATGAGCCAGATAGACCAGGAGTCCCGGTTCGTTGCTCTCCCCCTTCCTTCTCGCTGTGTCGTCCAAGATCTCAGACGAGGAACCGTTGTCTCGGGGACGCTCTCCGCTCCCTCCAGACGAGGGCAGCAGGCTGTCTTTCTCCCTGGACACACGTGGACACACGTGGACGTGCTCTCACCCGACTGGGCCAGGCGTGTGTCCCCCTAATCTAGAATGCCTTGTGCTTGGTCATTAATCCTGTTTCACTTTCTCCTATCAAAGGCAGACAGGCAGGCTTGGTGGAAGGAAGACGGGCTCAGGAAGAAGACGACTTGGGTCCCGCTGTCAGTTGTGCGGGATTAAACTGACCTTCTGAGCCGAGCCTGCTGGCCTGTCCTGGGGGGGCTCCTGCCTGTTTCCCAGCCCAGGGCGGCCCCACGAAACTCTGTGACGGTAAGGGTGCTCTGTACCTGTGTCCAGTCCAGGAGCCCCTGAGCACTTGGAATGTGCAGCTGAATTTTGCACTTTCTTCAATTTTCATTCATTTACATGTCAGCAGCCAGGTGTGGCCGGTGGCGCCCTAGAGGGCGTGCAGTTCGGTCTCTTCTTTCTTCCCTGCCCCCTTATCCTTCCCGAACCAGACTGTGCCCTGCTTTCTCAGACTTTCTCTCTCCCCGTGGCCCGTGGGCTTTTCTTCTCCTTTCCTAGGTGGTTCCTGCTCCCTCACCCAGCTGCAGCTGGGGGCTCCATCGAAGGCCTTCGAGACCCCCTCCTCCGGTCTCGGATGAGAGCCCTGACCTTCGCCTCTTGTGGCGGTGGTGATTCCCCTGTTGGAAACCCTCATGTGGGTTTCCATTTACTTGTCTCTGACCCTCTGACTTATGAGCTCCTGGGGGGCAGGGATGCTACCTGGTGATAAATTGTGTCATAACTTCGTGGCCCAGGACACGATACACAGCTGCAGTTCTGTAGATGAGCCCTGCTTCCCCGTGATTGGTGGAGGGTATTGGATAAGATGAGCTCAAGACTCATACGAGATCTAAAATCATAGGATCAGAAGTGTTCCCAGAAATGATAGACCCTTCTTTTGTAAAAACTGACTTTTTAAAAACCGGCGGCTTCATCTTGCTTTTGCCAGACTATAGGACAACAGAAAGATCAGTTGTTACTACACCATTCAGCCCGATCCACTCCAACTGGGCTTGCCAGCTGTGCCATCCTGCCTTTGCAGACTTGGGATGTGTTGGACGTCTGATTTTGTGGAACTAGAGTGACAGTATTAGACGATGCAAAGTGATGGTGGCTGAGAGAGGAGATGGAAGTCTGTGGAAGTCCTGCTGTGGTCTGAATGTCTGTGTCCCTCCCAAATTAACATGTTGAGTTCCTAACCTCCAAGGTGGTGATATTAGGAGGTGGGCCTCTGGGGTGGGGCCCTCATCATTGGGATTAGGATTAGTGCCCTTATAAAGGACACCCTGAGCGCTCCCTTGGCCCTTACACCGTGTGGAGGTACAGTGAGAAGTCTGCGGCCCGGGATAGGGCCCCCCCGGACCACGCCAGCACCCCGGCTTTGGCCTTCCGTCCTCCAGAGCTGTGAGCAATACATGACTGTTGCTTGGAAGCCACCCGGTCTGTGGTGTTTCGTCATAGCCGCCCGAACAGGCTGAGCCAGGATGCCAAGTCACAGGGGACCTGCTTCTCCCTGTCTGGGGGCTCTGCCGGGGCCCGTGGATGGACCCCATCTGCTCCAACCCAGCCTGAGGTGGGGGGAGGAAGGGGACATGCCCTTTACTTTGAGTTGCCCTTTCCCTTTGCTCATGTCTGTTGACCCAGTCTTTGCTTTTATCGTTGTAAACTTTACATGATATAGCATTTACCATTGGTACAGCTCCATGCCATTAAGTCCATTCACGTTGTTGTGCAGGCGTCACCACCTCCAGCTCCACGATTTTTTCCTGCCGGAACCGAAACTCTGTATCCATTAAACAGTCACTCCCCATCCCCTTCCCCCAGCTCTTGGCACCCACCATCCTACTTTCTGTCTCCGTGGATTTGACTCCTCTAGGGACCTCATATAGGTGGACTCATACAGTATTTCTCTTTCTGTAACCGGCTTGTGTAACCTAGCAGAATGTCCTCAAGGTTCATCCATGTGGTAGCAGGTGTCGGAATTTCCTTCCTTTTTAAGGCTGAAAGTGTACTCACAGCACTTGTCAGTGGACACTTTGGCCTCCACCACCGGCTGCTGTGAATGATGTTCCTCTGGACGTGAGACTGCAGATACCCGTCTCTGCTTTGACTCCCTCCCCCGTATCCTCCCAGGAGCGGGATTGCTGCACTGTAGGCAGTTCTGTGTTTAACTTTTTGGGAATCGCCGTCCTGCTTTACACAACAGCTGCGCCGTGTGGCATTCCCACCAGCGGTGCCCAAGAGCTCCCGTTTCCAGCATGCTCTCCGCTGGCTGCGTCCTCATCACCTGGTCCTTTACAGTCTTGGAGGAAGAGGGGACGGGAGCAGGGAGCTTCCCGGCGTCGTTGCTAGCGTGCTCGAGTCTCTGACTCTCTGTGGGGGCTGGGAGGAGCTCAGGTGAAAGTGGGCAGACCAGGCAGGTGTCCCTGCTCCTCCTCCTCCTCCTCCAGGGTCCTGGGGGACCCCCAGTTTCTTCAGACTGGGGGCCCCTGGCAGCTCCTGGGCCTCTGCTGGAAACATGGCCTTAGTTTGCTCTCAGCATCACTCGCAGCCGTGGTGCAGGGCTTCCTCCACAGTGTGGCTATGGGTCTGTGACAGCACCTGCTGGGCAGCTGGCATCTCCGGATGGCAGTGACACCCTCCCAGGCCGTCCAGGAGAGCCCCATGCACCAGCCTGGCCCTGACCCCACGGCTTCATTTGGAACAGATCAGGGCACCAACAGTTTGCTTTTTATGATGTCTCTGTTCCCGTTATGGGTGCCCTGCCCACTCTGTCTTGTTCAGAATGGGCACCAGCCTGAAAAGGGCCGGGGGGAGAGGGAGGAAGATTTCCAAGCCTGGGCCCCCGGGGTGGCCGCCGCAGGAGAATCAGGGTTCCCGCCTGGGAAGTTGGGTGGGCTGGGAAAGGGATGGCAGAAAGGATGAGGAGCCCCTGCAAAGCATTTGTCTCAGCATCTGTGCTCCATTCGGCCTTCAGCTCAGGGAGTGGACCAGATGGGTTGACCCTCCAGTTACGTGGAAGTGGCTTGAATGATTAAATGCTTAGGTAGCAAACTGAGTTAGGAGACTTGGGAAAATGGGCCGTGAACGCGAGTGCGTGTGCATGCGCGTGTGTGTGTGTGCAGGTGGCGGTGACGTGATGTTTAAGCTCACTCCCAGCAATGGGCAAAGCAGCAGACTCCCAAATCAGATTCTGGCAGTTTTTGCAAACCTGATGTTTAAGGAGTTGAATTTAAAAATAGCTCAGGTGGGAGTGATAATACAGCAAAAGTGTAGACTTGTGTTCCCGTGGCTAATTCCTGAGACTTAAAACATATTGATAGTTGTGTTGGCTGGAGCCCTATTAATTAAGAGCAGAATCCACTAATGTTCAATAAACAAGCCATTAGGTTGGAAAGAGACTGATTCCCTGTGGCCAGAATCTAGACATTTGCCACTGAGAGTAGCTCCCTGCCAGAATTCCCCACCCGTCTGTCTTGCTGCCTATAATTATCACATGGAGTTGGCTTGAAAACTTTCTCCCTCTGATGCTGTGTCTGAACCCCTTCTTACATCCCAGTGGTTAAGAGTGTCTGGACAGCATCACACACAGGAGGAGTGGTCTGCATACCTGTCAGCGGGTTTAAAAAGTGGTGGTTGCCGAGGGGGAGGGGGAGGGGGGAGGGATGGATTGGGAGTTTGGGATTAGCAGATACAAACGATTATATATAGGTTAGATAAACAACTAGGTCCTACTGTAGAGCACAGGGAACTGTATTCAGTATCCTGTGATAAACCATAATGGAAAAGAATATGAAAAAGAATGCATATACATATATATATGTATAACTGAGTCACTTTGCTGTACAGCAGAAATTAACACAACATTGAAAATCAACTATACTTCAATAAAAAAAAAAAAGCTTTTAAAAAGAGGTGTTCCTGGGGGTCACGAAGCTGAGTGTCTTTCATGCCCTACCCGTCCTACATCACTCCCCCTGCCCTCCCCCACCACTTCTCAGGTGCCGTTGCCTGGTTTCCATGCAGTGATCCACAGATGAAGAGTGTCCCGAATGAGGTTAGGGGGGGAATTTTACCGCATTCAGAAAAGTAATGAAAACTAGTTTGGGAACGAGATGAATTTAAATTGAAAAAGATTTCAGTGTAAAGTATTTCCTTGTTATTCGTCAATTCTTTTTTCACTGACCATCATGTTTCACGTTTATGGAATGCTGCCTTTGGGGTTGGACATTTTTCTCAAAGGAGGAAGCAGAAATGCTTTTCGCGAGGACCTGCCTCATTTCTGCCTTGTAGTCATCTGTGATACTCATGTTTTCCAGCTGACGGGACGGGTGTCACCAGCCCCACCCCAGGAGGTTGGACCCCCATCGGTGCTCCAAAGTTGGTGGATGTAATTCTCTCTACAGCTTATGGGTGGCATTGTCACATGGCTGAAGACGCCAGGCTGGTGTCCTGCTCCTCACCCTGAGGTCACCCACCACACACAGTAGAGGCCTGGGACATAGTTTCCAAAGTCCCATTGGCTAAAGCCGCCATCTGTTTTCCGCAGGTGATGTCCCTGGGCTGTTTCCGAACCACCTGCGTTTCTCAAGGGCATTTTTCCGAAGAAACAGTCCCCTTGTCAGCATCCGAGTGGCTTCTTGTGTGTGGGACCCATGATGTTACCCACCTGATGGTAGTGGTGTTGATAGGTCTCCAGATGTGCAACCCTGAGTCGCCCGGGTGGGGTGTTGTTTTGGGAGAGGTAAGTGGGGTGGGATCCCAGCTCTTGTGGAGCACAGACAATGTGCTTGTGAATTGACGTGACGCCTCGAACGCAGACTTCTCCCCCAGCAAGACATTCTGCCGATCCTGGCTTAGGAATTAATAGACGTTTCAGCCCCTCCCTTGGCCCAGGATGTTGACCCAGTTCACTGCGTCTTGTGCCTGTAGGTTTTGGGAAAGCGCAGGGCTCTGCTCTGCCCCACAGACGGGCTGCCCTCCAAGTAGAAGCTACGCAGACCCAGACTCACAGGGCTGGGGGTGTGATTTGTTGTGGGCGGCCTTGGCCGGACCGTGGGTCATGCCGTGAGTGTCACAGTAAGCCGGGCAGCCTTCACCGCCCACCTCCTGCAGGTGGGTGGGCGTCAGAGATGGGGGCTCCTGGGGTGAATGTCCCCCGTCTCTGGCCTCCCAGCACGGAGGAGCTAGGAGGCAGGATATCCCAGGTGGTCCTCAGGGCGGCACTGATGCTGCTCTGTCCTGCAGCTGAGGCCAAGGGGCCTCATAGGTGGAAAGGATCGCCATCGTCATCAGGTGGAATTGATTGAGCGCCCACCTGGGGGCACCTTAGTGTCCTGGAGGTCCCTGTACAGGTGCTCTTAGCCCCCCAGGGTCTGTGACAGCCCATCATTCCTCGGTGTGTTTTCTTCTTTTTAAGCTTGTTTTTAGTCACACTCACAAAAATAACTTATCCTGCTTTATGAAGCTTTACTTAACCTGTGTGGAATCCTTTCCATCTGTCAGTTATAACTGATAAATGACACATCCGAAGTTGGAAGAATATGTCCTTTCTCTCTTTATTTTCACTGTTGGTCTGTGGAAAACATTGCTTTTTAGACAAGGCATCTGAATGGCAACCCCAGGGGGAAATTATATGTTTGGAATGTTTTCTTGCTGTTTACTTCTCATTTTCTGAGTTGAAAATGATAGGTATTTGTATGTCAGCATTTAGACTTTACCTGGCGAGGTTAATGGGAAGTAATGGATGACTTGTTTTTAAACTGGGCTGGTTTTAATAATACACTCGTGTGCGGGAGGGGTGCACACTTCATTCTCATAACATTTTTATGTAAGTAGGGAGTTTGTTTTTTTTTTTAACTGAAGTATAGTTGATTTACAATGTTGTGTTAGTTTCAGGTATACAGCAAAGTGATCCAGTTATACATATACATATTTTTTTCAGATTCTTGTCCCTTATAGGTTATTATAAAATATTGAGTAGAGTTCCCTGTGCTATCCAGTGGGTCCTTGTTGTTTCCGTATTTTATATATAATAGTGTGTGTATGTTAATCCCATACTCCTAATTTATCCCTCCCCACCACTTCCCCTTTGGTAACCGTAAGTTTGTTTTCTATGTCTGTGGGTCTCTTTTTGTTTTGCAAATAAATTCATTTGCATCTTGTTTTTTTTTTTTTAGGTTCCACATATAAACGATATGACATTTGTCTTTGTCTGACTTACTTCACTTAGCATGATAATCTCTAGGTCCATCCATGTTGCTGCAAATGGCATTATTTCATTCTTTTTTAAGGCTGAGTAATATTCCACTGTGTATATGTACCACATCTTCTTTATGCATTCCTCTGTTGATGGACATTTAGGTTGCTTCCATGTCCTGGCTATTGTAAATAGTGCTGCAGTGAACACTGAGGTGCATGTATCTTTTCGAATGAGAGTTTTCTCCGGATACGTGTCCTGGAGTGGGATTGCTGGATCATATGGTAGCTCTATTTTTAATTTTTTAAGGACTCTCCAGACTGTTTTCTATAGTGGCTGCACCAATTTACATTCCCACCAACAGTGCAGGAGGGTTCCCTTTTTTCCACGCCCTCTCCAGCATTTATTATATGTAGACTAGGTAGGGAGTGTTTTTATAATGCTAAATAGGCATTGGCATTGAAACATGTTTTCATTTATTTTCTACGTGCAGAAGTGGTATATCATTGGGAGAAAAAGCTTTGCACCAGGTTTCACTTATGTCCCTTTTCTTTTGTCAGCGTGTGGTAGTGACCACCTGTTGCTCTGCAGGAGGTCCTGATGTTGCAGGCTGGGGATGTTGAAGGAGGAGTGAGTGGTTGGCTGCTGTCTGGTCACCTCCATGATGAGGGTGTGGATGTAAAGAATGGCAGATGGGACAACAAGGTCTTCCAATGCACCCTCGGTGCCACTTGGACTTGGGCACCCCTTCATCCTTGGTCTTGTCTTGACTGATATAGAGATGGTGGAGCAGCCTGTGATTGGATTGGGGTCTCCTGACTGTCGGTCCAGTGAAGGATTTTGGAGGAGATCTTTGCTCCAAACCTAAGCTGTGTCCAACATCATTGCACGACATCCTTTACCCATTAAAGAGAATATAAAGTAAATAATCTAGGTTCAGCGTGGACACAGTCAGCGATGTCTCACATGTGTTTGATCAGCTGCTCTGTAGACTTCTCTCTGCGAAATAGCACCATAGGATGATTTCCTGAAAAACATGTGTTTGGAAATGAGGTAAAATACCGAGCAAGTCTGTAGATCCACTGGGGAAAGTGTCAGGAAAGGAAGACACTTTGCTGATCCAAACGGAAAACCCCAGAGGATTTACACATTCCCTGGTAGAGTCAGATCCGTAGACAATCTAAATTTTGATAAGTCTGTCTATGTTTGTCACAGGAAACATCTCAGAGCTTAGTCAACTGCCACTCCAAGCTCATTAACTTGAGATAGATAGGTGTTCAACAATATTTGTTGTTTTGACAAACTTCCTCTTGACTCTATTTTTTTGCTACAGGAAAGTAATGGTAATGGGGAGGTCTAACCTGCCTCTGTCTGCTGCTCCTCCAGCCCGGGGTGGGGGGGATGCCCCCCACCACCTCCCACTGCCCCCTGGGCCCTCGCTGTGTACACAAAAGCAGATGTGCACCTTGACCTCCCTGTTGGATTTGGACGACGGGCTTTCCAGCCCACGTTCAGCCGCATCTCCTGTCTCCAGATTCTATAAAAGGGCATAAAAAGTTTTTACATCTCTGCTTCCTGCAAGTGAACGTAAAAGCCTAAACCTGAAATTATGGTCCATTGTGTTAACTTTGTAATGAGGCTTGGGAAAACCTCCACTTATGACTGTAGTTTCAAACGCTCTCATTTGTGAAGTACAGGGTTGTATCACAGCAGTGGAAACAATAGCTTATTTCGAAGAATGCAGCCTCTGAGTGGTGTATTGTTGTCATAGTTTCAGCATTGCATTGGGAACATCGAGCCAATGATTAGGCACATGCCAGAAAATGAGTCACCGTGATGGCCTCAGCTGTCTGTGACCCACTCTGACAGCCGTGCTCTGACTCCTGTGTCAGGTCTTCACTTAAAATAGTAGTAAAAACAGTAGCAGCAGTTCATGACCAGAGAACTGGAGTGAAAATGAACTCAGTCAGGTTCCTAGTTTTGAAAGCACGATTATCACCAGAATTGGGGCTCTTCAGGAAAAAAAAGAATGGTCTTCTCATTTCCCATTAGCAGTAGAACATCTTAGAGTAGCATTTCTCATCCCAGTTGACGGCTGGAAATCACGGCATCCTTGCTTTATTTATATAACCCCTCCTTGTTTATTATACTGGCGAAGAGGCCAGATCTTGGCCCTTCTACGTAGCAAACTGCCCACAATTATTTCATAAACATCTCTGAGCACAGGGGTGAGGACTTAGAGGGGACCAGGCCAAGCCAAGACATTGGAGAGCAGCTAAAACCAACATAAAGGAAGGCCTTGCAGCCCTGACTGCAGGAGGGCCCCTGTTTGAAGCCAGGAGATGAGGAAAAGCCGGTCAGATTTGGAGCTGGGTGGAAAGGTGGATCAAGTGTGTCTGGGTGGTGGAAGGTGAGGGCTGTGTGCCAGGGGAGGGGCTGCCAGGAGTGAGTGAGGGGCCCGTCCCCACCCCCGTGGGGCTAACTGACAGGCGGACACACCCCGGAGGATGGAAGGGAGCACTGAGGGTGGCGCGTGAGATGCCTGAACCATGGGTTGGGACCACAGCGTGTGGTCTGCAGGGCCAGCCCGGGGGTCTGGACTTCATCTTGAAGAACTGGGGGATCGGTCAAAGGGATGTGAGAGGAAGAGCTCCATCCCCATGGACAGAGCTTGTTCTTAGAAGATTCCACCGCGGCCAGCATGGCAGAGAAGCCAGAGAGGAAAGGGGAGCGTCTGGGAACCGGCTGGGGCAGCCAGAGGGACCAGGTGGACCTCGCCTCCAGCCCTGTGAGTGGAAAGGAAGGCTTGACTCTCGGTGCCCGGGGCTCCGGGTGGCAAGGCTCTGAACCCCGAGACCTGGGGCGCCGGACGTGGGCGGAGGCGGCAGAGCTGGGCAGAAAGTCTCTCACTCACTCGCTCACTCAGATGCTGGTATTTCCTGTGGGTGAGGCTAGAGGGTGGCCCAAGCCTCTGTCCTCCAGACCCTGCTGTCTGGGCAGGAGAGGGGGAGGGGGCTGCATGGAGAGAGTGACAACAGCTCAGGGAGGGCACGGGCGGTGGGGTGCTTACCAGGCACCGTTTACAGTGCCGCTATGTGTCACCCCACTTCATCCTTCCAACAGCCCGGAAGAGGGGCTGCTCTTTCCACCAGTTTTCATGAGGAAGGTGAGACACAGAGAGGTTAAGGAGTGTGACCAGCTGGGTGGCACGGGTAATGCAGGGTCAGCTGCGTGGCATGGGTAACTCAGGGTCAGCTGGGTGGCATGGGTGACCCAGAGTCAGCTGGGTGGCATGGGTAACGCAGGGTCAGCTGGGTGGCATGGGTAACGCAGGGTCAGCTGGGTGGCATGGGTGACCCAGGGTCAGCTGGGTGGCATGGGTGACCCAGGGTCAGCTGGGTGGCATGGGTGACCCAGATCTGAACCCAGGGACACAGGGCCTAATGCAGTTCTTTACCCCGCAGTGCACGGCTCAGATATTTGTGGAAACGTTGCTGTGGGCCCTGAAGAAAGTTCTAGGTCTCAGGGGAAGATGTGGGGCGGTTTTCTAGGAGGTGTGAGCAGCTGGGGGACGTCAGGCTCCTGAGAAGATGCAGGTGCTTGAGGAGAAAGGGAGCCTTGGCCGAGGGTGGGCTGGAGCCAGGGCCTCTGGGGGTGCTGCGCTGGCGGTTTGTCACTTCACTTCATTTCCAGGGCCTCCGGGAGAAGGCGAGCACCAATTTCATCCTTGAGGCAGTGGCCCCAGCCTGCATCCCACATCACACAGGTGGTGGTAACAGGATTCGGGGAGTCAGGCCTGCCGAGCACGTGCTTCTCTGTCTCGCTTAGCATCAGGACCAGGCCAGCGTGTCAGCTGTCTGTGCTTCAGTATCCACGACTTTAAGTCTGACTCGAAGGCAAATATTAACTCTTGTAATAACAAAGTAAGAAAGAAGCAAGGCCAGTGAACCGGGGTTTGAGGGCCAGAGATACATATCCTGTGTTTGCAGCAGGCCTGAGACCAGTGCTACTCAGAGCGTGGTCCGTGGACCTGTCTGCAGCGAGATAAGTATGCAGCCAAGATGGTGTCCAGAAGCTTTCACAGCAGTTTGACCTGCTGGGACATCACAGAAGTGGCCTGGCCAAACCTGGCCACAGACCGGCAGCTCTGGTCTGTGGATGTGGTGTGAGGGTATCTGCAGGCTTTCTGTGCCTTGTGTCATTTATCCCTCTCAATAGACACGTACGTAGGTACCTTTATTGTCATCATTTCGGGGATGAGGACGCTGAATCCCAGAGAGGTTAACCCACCTGCTCGGGGTCACAGACCCCAGGCCTATGGCTAGGAAGCAACGCAATGTCGCTTCCCTGGGCGCTTTCAGCTGTGGACGTGTTCTGTCATTCTCGGAGCAGGACTGCCACCCTCCTGCTGTCCCCAGCCCATCACCCCATCATCAGCAGGACCCGGGCCCACATGCTGGTGCTCCTTGAAACCCTCCAGCTGGGTTGGAGAGGTTCCAGGCATGCTGCTGGCCAGTCCCCCCTGGAACCTGGGCCCATGGGCAGGGGTGTTATTCCTCCTGCACCCAGTTGGAAACTTGTGACCTTAGGAAGAAAGAGAGAGAGGAGAAAATCAGCAAAATCTGAATTCCTGTAATCCTCATTGATTTACCTCTTTCCTGCCTCACCGCATTGTCAAGGCTAGGGATTTGCAAAAGTTCTTTGGAATATAGGACTTTCTTAACTGCCAACTCTGCCCCCCAGCCCCAGGCAGCCAGGCTCTTGGCTCAATCAGTAGGTTTTGAAGGAGCTCCCAGGTGGCTGAGGTGTCCAATCCTGGGTAAAGATTATCCATCCCTTCCTCCATCCCATTGTTCATCCTCCCATCCAGTCTGAAAGTGAATCGCCTGAATAAAGACACTGTTTCAAGCTCTCAAGGAGCTAAAGTTTTGTTTAGTCTGAAAGAACCACATACATTAGTGCACAATTGTTCTAATTGTTGTTACATAATTTCCTCTTCAGAGGCCTTTCTGTGTACGTTTTAATACACTTCACATGGTTTAACCCAGTTGCCTTGGAAAATGCCAGTCAAGCCCAGATTGCAGGCAAGCGCTCCTGCTATACTTAGCCTCTAGCTGTGAGTCATGGGCAACATCGCAACATGGAGATGGTTACAAAGCCTTCACAAGCATCCCCCATGAAACAGAAGGCGCTGTAAAATACTTGTGGGGTCATTTATCTAGTGGTTTTCCTGCAGAATTACTTGTCTGAAACATAAATTGTTGATCAAAAAAGACATGAAATATTTAAATGGCGTAAAAAGATTCTTTGGTACAAAACCAAAAATGAAGTAAAGACAAGCTTCATTTAAAAAATTTTTATCATCAAACATCTTTTTAATCAAACATCTTTCAGCATCTTAGGACAAACTCTTGTTTTCTTGTTGACTGAAGAAAAACGTAAGACCTGAAAGTCGTGAGTTACATTTTATTCGGGGATCTTACTGAGGACTCTAGCCCAAGAGACGGCCCCTCAGTTCGCTCTGAGGAACTGCTCCAAAGAGAAACCAGGATATATTGGAGCTTTTGCTGGAAAAAAAACATGTAGTCAAACATCAACAGACTAATGCTAATCAACAAAACCCAGACATCTCCAGTTAATGATTTTAGTGTTTTTCCATGTATGGGAAGATGCAAGAGTTTGGGCTCATTGCAATTATTCCTTAGGTTCACATCTTTACTGTCTAGGAACCAGTATCTTGTTTTTCTCCATCCTGAATCCCCTCAGGGTGGACCATGGGGGCTGCTGCAGTGGGCTGATTCCCGTGGAACTGGAATGGCAGACAACATTCCCTGCCCACACGCTGGGTGAAAATCATATATGTATGATCTACTCTGTTAAGTTTGTGTTCTATTTCCCTCCCTACAATGGGTGTTTAAAATGAAATGGTCCATTTTTACTGATACAGGACCCTTTTAATATTTATTCATTTAATCAGCTATGATTTTCTAAGAACAAGAATTCATGAAAGCTCATTCATCCATGGACTGGCCTCTTGGGTGTGGACAGTTTGTCCCTGACCTGACAGAGCCCACAGAGTAGAAGGAAGGACAGGTCTCTAAAGGAGTCATGATGACACACGCTGTGACAGGGGTGTGTACAGAGTGCTGTAGAACACCCAGAAAAGAAGGAGCAATTAGTCCCGCTTGCAGGGCGGGGCAGAGATCAGGCAGGTTTATTTTTATGAAAGGCCTTCTCAGAAAATGGTTCTGCTGAAGCAGTTCTTAAATAGAACACGCCTCTAGACGCATCAGCAGCCAGGAGGAGGGAGCTGTAAATATCACACCAAGATTAGTTCACGTAAATAGACACCCAGAGGTTTATTCAATGGGGAGTTCTCTGTTTCTAATGATCAAAAAGGAGGATAAAGAGGGGTGGAGACGTGCAGACATCTGGGAGGCTGTCAGGACTGGACACTATTCAGAAAAGTCAACACCAGAGTCGAGGATATCAGTTTGAACTGCAAATTATCTGGCTTCGGTGGCAGTTCTTGGACACGTCGTCCAGGCGGCCCTGCAGGAAGCGCGGGGCACGTGGTAGCTGAGGAGGACTCTGGCCTGAGGACCCCAGGAGTGTGCAGGCACCTTGCCACCAAGCTGTCATGTTTGTTTTGCTGGCTGGGCCCTGACCTTGCACAGAAACCCCCGGCAGTCATGTATGTGGTGACAGGGCAGGCCTGAGTCAGTGCTGCCTGCAAGGGCGGGCGCTCATCAGAGTATTTCTCTGGCCCCATTTACTTGGGCTGCATTATTTTTTAAAAGGGACAATTTTGATAACTTTAACTGAATAAGGGATACAGGTGAAACTTAATTCTACGGAAATTGAGCACAGACCACGTGCAAGGACAGTGCTAGGTCTGCAGGGGATATAAGAGTATGCATATACCCTGGGCTAGTACGATCAGATACAGAAAAAATAGCAAGCCTTTACTTAGACAAAGTTAGGACTAAGGTAGATCCTCACTGATGGAAAACGTAGGCAGATTGCTCCAGGTGGAGGCGCTGTATTTTATTTGCAGAGAACACTGTCCTGACCTCAGACCCTGAACTCAGTGGGGAGTAACTAGCGCTGTAGCCAGTGGCCTGCTGGACCTCAGTTATGAATTATCTCACTCACGCTATTCCTCTCAGTATTTTGAAGATGGGTTCTTTTTCGGGAATTTATTCTTTTTTCCTCTGTGAGGTTGAGAAGATGTACTGAGTTTTATAACTACTGGTTGAGGTATATTTATGTACAATCAACTGCATGTAATTAAAGCATATGGTTTGATGAATTTTGGTATATGTTTACACCCTGGAAAACCATCACCACAATCCAGATGCAGGGTTTTTCTATCACTTTCAAAAGTTTCCTTCTGCCTCTTTGCAACCCATCTTTCCCTCTACCCGTACCTGGTCGGCTTTCTGTCACTATAGGTTAGTTTGCACTTTCTGGAATCTTCTTTACATGGCACTGAGTGGTACATACTCTTTTTTGTCTAGTTTCTTCACTCAGCATAATGGTTTTGACGTTCATTTATATCTTGGTATTTCTGTGGTTTGTTCCTCTGTTGACAGGAGGGTTGTTTCCACTTATTAATTGACAACAATTTGTGGGTCCGTTCTCCTGTTGATGGACATTTGGGCTGTTTCCAAGTTTTGACCACTACGGATAAAGCTGCTGTGAGCATTCATTTATGGTCTTGGTGTGGACATAGGTCCCTTTTCTCCTGAGTAACTACCTAGGGGTGGGACGGCTGGGTTGAGTGGTAGGTGTGTGGTTACCATTTAAGAAGCCCCCAGCTGTTTTCCAAGCTGCTGAACTGTTCTGCGTTCCACCAGCAGCGGGGGAGAATTACAGTCGCTGGGTCCGTCTTCAATCTTCAGTGTTCTAGTGTGTGCGAAGTTCATTAAATCTTAAATGTAAATTTCTTACTGGGAGCATCAAATGTGTTAGCAGCTATTTCTTCAGTAATTGTCTTAACTCAGCGGGAAATGGAATCCGTCCAGCCAGGATCACTAGCCTCACCTGCAGGGGTGCCCTGGGCCTGGGGTACGAGGCATCCCTGTGGGGTCCAGGTCCTCTTTACGGGGGTGGAGGTGGGGTGGCTTGCAGAGAGTGTGACGAGTTGGCCCTGAGCAAACCACAGGGTGCTGGGAAGTAGCTGAATAATGCTTTCCTAGCTTCTGATTCAGCAATGTTTTCACATGATCATCATTCATTTTTAAATAGTATCCACCTTAAAAATAGAAAAAGAGGATTTTAGAAGAGATCACTTTTCAGGGGACTGCCCTAAATCCAGTAATGAACAGCAATCCATTTGAAGATTCAGCTAATTCCATTCAGTGGATGACTTGAAATGACAAAAATGGAGTATTTCTCCTTTTAAAAAATATGATGGCAGATTTCAAACATACATAAAAGTAGAGAACAGCATAAGGGGTGGGCGCAGGGGGCGGGGCTATACTCAGGTGCCCATTTGTGCCCATTATCATGCTTTAAAAATTTTAAACTTCTGTATTATTTGGCTCGATTGTTTTATGGGTAGAGCCCTCACGCTGTCCTTTCGTTTGCAAATCCTTCTGCGGGCATCACTGACTAATAGACAGGCTGACTTGCTCACGGCCATTATCTCATTATCATGTCTAACAAAACTAACAGTTAATTCCTTACTAGCCGTGAATTTCCTGTCCTTACTTCAGCTGCCCAGATTGTCTTCAAGGTAACTTGGAACAGTTACAAAAGTGATTCTTAAGCTGAACCTACTGGTTAGGACAACAGGTCAGACAAAGAGTTCGGCTGCAACTGTGTTCATTCTCATTTCCCCTGGTTCCTTCACGGCGGCATCTTCCTGCCCTTCCTGCCTCTTCTCGCCCCTCCAGCTCCCTCTGTGTGTGTCAGGGTCCCAGCCTCGCAGCTGTCCTCGGGGGGTATGCGCTGTGTGCCCACTTGTGCAGGTGAGGGACCCCGGCCTGGCAGAGAGCAGCAAGGGGTGATGGAGCACGTGCTCCAGGGTGCATGGACGGGAGGCCGGGTGTTCACGTGGACGGAGGGGTGCGGAACGGCTGAACGGGAGCTGCCAGGCGCCTTCGGGGGTGTTATCATTTGCATCATTTAATCTGAGAGATGGGGGGAAGCTGAGGTTGCCAGGAAAGAAGTAATAGGGACGGCTGGACACCCAGGGCTGTGACGTCTGACCCGTCACCTCGGAGTTTTAGAAAAGGTGACGCCCATCCTTCCAGGATTTGGGGTGTGCTGGCTGCTGGGCTGAGGCAGGCTGGGAGGACAAGCACAGGTCACGCTGTGACTGACGCACGCACGGTTTTCTCTAGCTGACGGCCCGAGCTGGGCCCTCTCGGGTTTCAGGGAACCTCTGCCGGGAAGGACTCTGGCCATCAATCCGTCTGCTTTGCCTGTCGCTTCAGAACCCACGTTCCCCATCGACTAACAACCGAGAAAGATCCGTGAGCCGTGCTGGTGGCCCTGGGTGTCCTGGAGTGACTCGGAGCAGGGGACTGGCCAGTGCCACCACCGCTCCTCGATGCCGTGTGCGATCCCGTCGTGTTTGCTCAGGTGCACGAGTTGGCCTGGCACAAGTGCTGCCCCTCTGGTTCGGCTTGAAAACGTGGTCCGTCCCACGTTCCGGCTGCTGCTCAGTGGGACGATCACTTCCCCGCACTTTCTACGGTTGCTCTGACCGTCTTCCTGCCCTGCCATGTGCATTTCCTCTGTGTCTCATCAGTTTCCCTGCGGCCTTGGCCTAGGGCCTGCATGCAGGAAGGTTAATGAAAACCGGAAGAGAAAACCAGGCCAGGGAATGCAGAGGGGGGCAGGGGATGCCAGCCATGAAAGCAAGTCTGCGTGCAGGGAGGGGGCACTGGCTTTGTGTTTCTGACGAGCTGGGCAGAAAGGGAAGCACTGATTGCCGTAGTTCTCATCACTGAAAGGAAGGCAAGCTCTTCCTCAGAGGAGGCGTCATTTTTCCTGGCACCGAGAGATCATTAATTACTCGCAGGGGTTAGTTGTGGTCACTGCTGCCCACCTACCTTCTGTGGCTGGCTGGAAATGCTCGCTTCCACCTGACACACGTTGTTAGCACACCTACTGTGTGTGGAGTGTGAGGTCGGTGGCTGGCAGAGCGGAGCAGCCTGTCATGGAGCTGGGTCACTGTGGGCACCATGTCGTGGGTACCACGTTCCAGGCATGTGCTGACGGGGGCTGTGTCTGTGCGCCCGGGAGGCCATGGGTGGGAAACGGACGATCAGCCCTTCCGCGCCAGGGGACAGCGGATGGCAGGAGCGAGGCACAGAGGCGTCCAAGAGCACGGCCTGTTTCTGGAAGGACAAGAGAGCTGGTTCTCCAGGGAGGAAGGATGCTGGGCTGGACCAGAGGTGCCTTCGTGCTGCCCATTAGAGCCCGTCCACCTGTTAGGCTGCGGAGGAGGGGTGGAAGCTCATCAGCTCTGTCAGCAGACAGCCCTGGTGCCATGGGGAGGGTGCGGCTGGGGCAGGGGGCTGAGGTGGGAGCTGCCGTGGAGGCCCAGGTAGAGGAAGAGGTTGTGGTCGGAGCCCACGGACAGGCTGTTGGCGCGGATGGAGACGCGTGTCCGAGATAGAATGGATGGACTGGTGAGCAGGTGGGGTGACTTGTCAACAGTGAGGAAGAGAACAGTGGACATTTGAGGGGCCCTTTGCCAACCCCTCTGGCCGGCACCGAGTTTCCATTGTCCGCGGGGGCCCGTGGGGAGGGCAGGACGGGTCCTACTAGCCTCGTTTACATGTGGCTCAGGGAGATGCAGAGACTTGTTCAGAGTCACACAGCCTCAGGCTGGGTGTCTGACCGTGAGCCTGGGGTGGTGGGCAAAGCACGGGCTGGAGCCATCGCTTTGGAGCAAGACGCAAAACAGCAGCTCTCACTTGGGGTAGGGGTGAGATGAAGGGGCCGAGGAGCCCTGGGCTCTGCACCTGGCGGGGAGGCTGCCTGTAGAGCCCACCTCTGTGACCTGATCCTGCTGAGGCCAAGCAAGGAGGGCGTCCCCACGGGCCGACCGCTTCACTTCATACCCACCCGCCTGGGCGGTCCTGAGGACGCCACGGCCTGGGGGCACCGAGAACCTCTGTGATCTAGGGTTGCCAAATTATATACAGGATGCCCGTCGTGTGATTTTTCAGATAAACAAGGGGTATATTTTAGTGTAAGTAAGTCCCACATCATCGCCGTTTATCTGATGCCCACCTGTAACAGGCATCTGGCATTTTTCTCTGTTATCCTCCCAGTGTCAGAGAACCAGGATTACAGTCTGTAAAACCAAACTGATTGGTTTTCTGCTGTCACGTGGTGCTGCTATCACCGCAGCCCTGAGAGCAAGTGAGTGTGTGTGTGTGCGTGTGAAGTGAGGGCAGACGGGGCACCGACACCTGACGCTGGCCTGGAAGGTTCTGGGGGCGGGATGGGGGAGGAAGGACTTTCCATGGGTATCTATCGTGAAGACTGGCGCCTGAATCCAGCTCTTACTTTCTCTTTGTGTTTTCTAAATTTTATTTTTTAAATTAATGCAGAGTCAGCTTGACTTCTTTGGTGTGCAGGTCCTTGAATTTTAACCACACGTGTAGATCTGCTCAACCAGCCCTGCAACGAGGATTCACAGGACAGTCCCGTCACCCCCAGGCCTCCCCCAGCCTCCCTCGTAGTCTCCCTGGCAACCACTGATCTGTTGTCCATCACTACCATTCTGTCTTTCGAGGATGCCGTCTAAATGTCCTCATGCAGTGAGTGTCCTTTTGAGAGTCACTTCTCTCGCTCAGCAACCATCTCTGAGATTCAACTTCTTGCATGTCTCAGCAGCTCATTTAACTTTCATCGCTGAGTTGTGGTCCATTGTGTGGCTCCAACCCAGTTTGTTTACCCGTCCATCCATTGAAGGACATCAGGGTTGTTTCCACTGCTCTGTGATTGTGTATTGAGCTGCAGTAAACGTTCCTGGACTGGTGTTTTTGTGAACTTAAATCTTCTTTTCTCTAGGGTAAATGCCCAGCAGTGGGATTGCTGGGTCAGATGGTGTATGTTTAACTTTGTAAGAAATGGCCAAACTGTTTTCCAGGGTGGCCGTACCATTTTGCATTCCCACCAGCAAGATATGAGACGTCCAGTTGCTTTGTAGTCTCACCATCTCTTGGTATTTTCAAGACGTTTTTCCTGTAGCCATTCTCATAGGTGTGGAGTGGTACTACATCATGGTTTCAACTCCTATTTGCGTAATGGCTAATGATGTTGAGCACTTTTCATGTGTTTATTTGCCATCCATATATCTTCTTTGGTGAAATCTCTGTTCCCATCTTCTGACTATTTTTAATTGGATTATTCATTTTCTTTTACTGTATTTTGAAGACTTGTCATTTAAGGTGATACAAATACTTGCTCAAATATGTGATTTGCAGGTATTTTTCTCCCAGTCTGTGGTTTGTTTTTTTGTTCTTTTAGCAGTGTTTTAGAAGATTAGATATTTTTAATTGTGAGGAAAACCATTTTTTTGTTCTTTTTTTTTACACTTCATGCTTTAGACATGCTTTGGGTGCCATATCTGAGAACTGTTGCCTAACCCCAGGTCATGAAGATTTCCTCCCATGTTTTTACTTTTCCATTTAGCTCTGTGATTCATTTTGAGTTAATTTTTATATAAGGTGTTAGATTTAGATCAAAGTTCTTCTTCCCCTCGTCGTGCTCTCTTCTTTCTCTGGCATAGGGCATCCAGTTGTTCCAGCAAAGTTGTTGAAAAGACTGTCATTTGCTCCTTCTTCAAAAATCAGTTGCCCATATTTGTGTGGATCCATTTCTTTTTTTGAAATTTTTATTGAAATATAGTTGATTTACAATGTTGTGTTAGTTTCAGGTATACAGCAAAGTGATTCAATTATACTATATATATATGTACATATAAACATATATATGTGTATATATATTCTTTTTCAGATCCTTTTCCATTATAGTTTATTATAAGATATTGAGTATAATGTCCTGTGCTATACAGTAGGTCCTTGTTGGTTATCTATTTTATAT
This sequence comes from Balaenoptera physalus, assembly GCF_965194825.1. NCBI lineage: Eukaryota > Metazoa > Chordata > Mammalia > Artiodactyla > Balaenopteridae > Balaenoptera > Balaenoptera physalus. The sequence goes on along the minus strand of NC_138887.1, from coordinate 2,932,340 downwards.
ATAGTAGTGTGTATATGTTAATCCCAAACTCCTAATTTATCCCTCTCCCCTCCTTTCCCCTTTGGTAACCATAAGTTTGTTTTCTAAGTCTGTGAGTCTGTTTCTGTTTTGTAAATAAGTTCATTTGTATCACTGTTGATCTATTACTTGATTCTTTATCTTTTTTAATTGATTTATATCTATTCCTTCACCAGTACTATTGAATATTGTAGCTTTATATTTAGCCTTAAAACAGGGTAATGTGATTCTTCCAACTTTCTTCTTTTACAGAACTATTTGGGCTAGTCTCATTTCTTTGCCTTTCCATAAAAATTCTGGAATCAGTTTATCTATGTCTACAAAATAAATCATGCCTGAAATGTTGTTAAATCCGCAAGTCAATTTGAGGCTTCTAATCCATGAACATGATATATCTCTTCATTTATCTAGATCTTCTTAAATTTCTTTGATGAGTTTCTTGTCATTTTCAGCATATATTGATAGATCTTGTCTATGTTGGCTCAATTTATACCTAAATATTTTCCATTTTTGGAGCCATCATAAGTGGAATTTGAAATTTCAGTTTCCAATTTTCATTGTTGTGTAGAAATAGAATTGATTTGTGTGTTGACCTTGTCTCCTGTGACCTTGCTGAACTCATTTATTAATTGTATGAGGTTTCTGTTTTGGTATGATTTTTTGCAGATTCTTCAGGATTGACTATGTATGCCTAGAAAATACATATATTTTTATTCCTTTCTTTCCAATCTTTATGGCTTTTATTTATTTATTTTTTCTCTTCTTATTGCACAGTGTAGACTTCTGGTTTGAGGTTGAATAGGAGGACTGAGAGTCTACATCCTTGCCTTGCTCCTGATCTTAGGGAGCAAGCATTCAGCCTTTAGTATTATTTAGTACGATACAACTGGAGGCTTTTTGTAGAGGAAGCTCCCTTTACTCCTAGATCGCTGAGAGTTGTTGATGTTGAGTTAGGCCAAATCCTTTTCTTTTTTTTAATTGATATGTTAATGTGGTTTTTCTTCTGTAGATGGTCAATATGGTGAGTTACGTTTATTGATTTTAAAATAGTGAACCAGCCTTGTATTCCTGAGATAAAATCCACTTCATTGTGCTGTATTATTCTTCTTATATATCCCTGATTATGTTTGCTAATATTTTTTGAGGATTTTTGCACCTGTGTTCATGAGGGGTATTGGTACTTAGTTTTCTTTTCTTGTGATGTATTTGTTTGGTTTTGGCATTAGTGTAATATTGGCCTCATACAATGATTTGAGATGTGTTTCCTCCTTTTCCATTTTCTGGAAAAGATTTGGTAGAATTGGTATAATTTTTTTTTCCTTAAATGTTTAGTAGAATTTGCCAGTGAAACAATACGGACCTGAAGATTCCTTTTACATGTTCTTAACTACAAATTCAAATTTTTAAATAAGTATATTAGGATTATCTATTTTATCTTCAGTGAGATTTTGGTAGTTTGTGGTTTTGAGGAACTGGTCCATTTCACGTAAGTTCTTTAATTGTGTGCATGCATCTGTGAAGGGCATTCCCTTACTATTCTTTTTAATGTCTGTGGTTTCTATAGTGATATCTTCTTTTTAATTCTTCATATTACTAAGTGGTATCTTCTCTCTTTTCTATCATTCTTGTGATATATTTATCAACTTTGTTTGCTTTACAAATTTATTTTATTTACAAAGAACCAACTTTTGTTGTCATTTTCTCTATTGCTTTGTGTTTGCTCTGCTCTAATCTGTATTGTTATCTGACTTCTGCATGATTCCATTTATTTTCTTTTTTTAATTTAATTAGGTGGAACTCAGATTATTGATTAGAGACATTTCTTTTCTAAAATAAGCATTTTATACTATAATACGTTTTCTTCTGAGCACTTCCTTGTTATCCTCCCATCAATTTTAATTTATTTATTCATTTATGTTCAAGTCCTTGAAACTTCCTTTTTATCCCATGGATTATTTAGAAGTATATTATTTATAATACAAGCAATTTCCAAGTGCTTAGAAATGTTACGGTTATCTTTCTGTTATCGATTTCTAGTCAGATTCCAGTATGGTTAGAGAACATATTTTATATGCCTTCAATTCTTTTTGCATTTGGTGAGGTTTGTTTTGTGACCCAGGAGATGTTTTACCTTGGTGAATGTTCTATGTGCACTAGACAGCTGTTTTCTGCTACAGTTGAATGGAGTTGTAGAAATGTCAGTTGGATCTGGTTGGTTGATAGTGCCATTCAGTTCTTCTGTATCCTGTTGACTGTGTATTAGTTATATTGATTACCAAGAGAGGACAGTTGTCTCAAAATTTAGTTGTGGATTTGTCTATCTCTCTGATGAGTTTTGTTAGTTTTTGTTCCATGTATTTCAAAGCATCTTTGTTTGGTGCATTGAAGTTTAGGATTATTATGTCTTCTTGATGAATTGATCCCTTTATTATTATGTAATATCCCTTTTTATCCCTGGTAATTTTCTGAATTTTCTGACATATTATCTCTATCTCATATTGACATAACCTTTCCAGCTTTTTTTTGGTTAACATTTGCATGGTATATTTTTTCCATAATTTTACTTTAACTACCTATTTCATTATATTTAAAGTAAGTTTCTTGAAGACAGTATATATTTGAATAATCCATCTTTCAGTTGAAGTGTTTAGACCATTCACATTAAATCATAATATCAAACCATTAAATTCCATTAAACTATTTATATGAATGAAAAACATTGATCTGTAGTTTTTATTGATTTTTTAAAATTTAGGTCAACAATTTAGTTATTTTTTTTCTTTCTTGCCTGTTTTGCATTCCTATATCCCCTTTCCTGACTTCTTTTGAGTTATTTGAAAAAATTTAGTGTCTCATTTTAATTTTTCTACTGTGGTTTTTGAGTATAACTTTCATTTAATTGTAGGGGATTGAAATTGTATGGATTGAAATATGCAAACGTTTCACAGTCTCCCTAGAATCAGTACTGTATCATTTCATGTGGAATATAGGTATTCTCCATGGTTATGTGTTACATCTGTATTGTAAAGAACTCAAGAAGAAAAAACAAAAAATAACCCAAAAAAACCCCCAAAAAACTCGAGAAGAACAGCCTCTTAATGTTTGCCTACATGTTTATCATTTCTGTTGCCCCTCATGTTCCAAGTTTCCTTCTCATTGTTTTCATTTAATCTGAAGAACTTACTTTAGCCATTTTTTTAGACCATTTCTGCTGGCAGTGAATTCTCTTTGCCTTCATTTGAGAATGTCTTTATTTCACCTTCATGCGAGAAGCATATATTTGCTAGGTATAGAAATCTGGGCTTATAATTCTTTTCTTTCAGTACTTTAAAGTGCTTTTCCCCACTTCCTTCTAGCTATTATAGTTTCTGTAGTTGTTCAGATCATTCTCATATACGAAATGAGGATCTATCTTGTTGCTCTCATGATTTTTTTCCTTATCCTTAGTTTTGAATAGTTTGGTTGTAACATCCTCGTGGGTAGCTTTCTTTATATTTGTCCTATATGGGGTTTACTGAACTTCTTGAATCTGTAGGCTATGTCTTTTACCACATTTGGGGAGTTTTCTGCCATTATTTCTTGAAATATTTTCTTCTGCAATGCATTCTTTCTTCTCTCCTCCTAGGAGTCTGTTGACATGCATATTAGACCTTTTGGTGTTGTCTAAGCGGTTCCTGAGTCTGTGTGTACTTTTTGTCAATCATTTCTCTTTATGTTATTCAGATTGGAGAATTTATATGGACAGATACTCAAAATCAGTGAATCTGCTATTGAGCCCATCCAAGGTGTTTTTAATTTCAGTTATTGTATTTTCAAATCTAAAATTTCCTTTCGGTTTTCTTTGTATCTTCTGTTCCTTTGCTGAGACGTCCTATGTTTCCATTGATTTCAAGTGTATTTGCTCTTACTTCTTGCAGTGCTTTTATAATGTTTGCTTTAAAGTCTCTGTGAAACAGCTCCACTCTACGGATCATCTTGCCGTGGCGTCTGATGGTTGTATTTCCCCATGTGAATTGAGATGAGTAAGTTTGGATAGACTTGTTGAATATTATGTTATGATATTCTGGCTTTTATTTAAGTCTTATGAGAATGTTGATGTTTTTATTTTATCAGGCAGTTGACTCAGTTGAGTTCAGTTTAAATTTCTGCCAAGCTTTCCGTGGTTATTGTTTCAGTGTCAGTTCTGCTTACAAAGCCTTTACGACGCTTTCAGATCTTCCCCACGTCTGTGCCACCACTGGCCAGTCTGGGACCCGGGGGATGGTCTGTCTTACGGTCCAGTTCTCAAAGGCTGTGATTGCTGCTAAGGGTCAGATTCACGTTGGTGTGGTTCGGAGATGCCACGGGGAGTTCATACGACTTCATGGAGTTTCGTGGGCTCCTCCTTTTCTGCAGTCTCCCCAGGGCTGTCTGCTTCTCTGGGCTTCCCCTTTTGGTCCTCCAGCCAGAAAACTGGGGCTTTATTTACCCGGATCCGAGGTGCACTTCCTGGGACTGCCCACTTCTGGAGCAAAGCAGCAGAAGAACAGAGAGTGGAAAAAGCAGTGGGGTTTACTCTACCCTCTTAGAAGCACAACTCCTCAGAGTTCCAGGGTCCTTTGGCCCCACTGTGCCAGCAGCCCTGCCACCACGAGACTGCTTGGGACTGGGCTCACGAGAGCAGGGGTGAGTGTACAGGGCCTTCCCCATTCTCTTGGAGCACTAGGGCCCCCTCCCCTGCTCTTGGAGCCAGCACTCTGTCCATGCCTTTGCCCTCTGTAGAGTTCATACTGCATTGAGTCAGGACTGGAAAAAATGGTAAACTTAGCACCAGTTTGGTGGTATTGTGAATTCCAGTCTTCATCCCCAGTTCGCCTGTTATAGTTTACTTCCCAGAGTTCTCAAATCGCTGCTCCATGCCTTCCGGCCAGGTGTTATAGCTGCACTGAGTGGGAGAGACAGGGCCTACAGTGTTCATTCCTTCGGAACCATTTCCTTTTTCTTTTAAAATTTATGAGCCTGGTACATCCAGACAGTGTAATCCTATTCAGCACTAAAGAGAAATGAGCTATGAGGCCATGAAAAGACATGGAAGAACCTTACATGCATTACTAAGTGAAAGAAGTTAATTTGAAAAGGCTGCACACTGTATGATGCTAAATATGTGACATTCTGGAAAAGCCAAAACTATGGAGAAAATGAAGAGATCAGTGGTTGCCTAGTTAGGGAGTCGGGGAGGAGAGGAGGGTTGAATAGGTGGAGCACAAAGGATTTTTAGTGCAGTGTCACTCCTCTGTATGATACTACAACGGTGGATACAGCATTATACATTTGTCTAAACCCATAAAATCTTTAACACCAAGAGTGAACCCTAGTGTAGACTAGGGTTTCTCAGTGGTAATGATGCTAACGCAGGTTCATCAGTTATAACAAAGGAGCCACTCTGTTGTGGGCCGTTGATAGTGGGGGAGACTAGGCATGTGTGGGGACGGGGTTACTTGGGAAATCTCTGTACCTTCTGCCGAATTTTGCTGCGAAACTAAAAACAAAGTCTATCGAAAAAGTCATGTGTCAAAGCATCTCCTATCAAAATAATAATTGTAGGGCCTAGTAAATATAGTTGAAATTTCAGGCAGTTTACTTGAAAACAGAGAGGAAATAAAATTATCAAAGAAAGTATAATGCACCCTTGGAAGTACACCCAGTAGCGCCACACATTTCATTTCGTTTTTTGTAGTTAGGGCATGGCTATTCATTCGTTTCTCCCGTACGGTTTCTGGGCTCTATCCCTTATTAGAATTACCTGGGTTTTAGTAAGTACTTTTTCAAACACTAAAACTTTATGATTTCACTAAGAATGTAAAACGTGTGCAATGCCTTTCCCGTAAATTTGTTGTGTGGCCTCTCAGGAAATCACTGGGATTTTAGAAAGCCAAGCCCTATGATTATTAATCTCCGTGTGCTGGGCTGGTACTCAGGGCGGGGTCTGCTGGTAACCTGAGAGTGACAACAGCTGTACCATTGCTCACAGGCCCGAGTGTCTGGGAAAGGAGTGTTCCCGCAGGCGGCATGCTGCGTGGGCGCAGGGCTTGGTGCAGGGAAGCATACGAAGAGTCAGCAGCCCAGATGGCGCTGAGATCGCCAATCATCCCCACGCTGAAATCGGCAAGGAAAACACATGCCCTGTGGAGGTATCCTCCCACCCCCGGTTCTACAGATTACAGCTATCGTTTTATTATTTTCGTGGTCACTTGGCTTTTGGACGAGGAGTGCTTGGAAGAGGCTGACCCGTGCTCCCTGGCTTCGGTGTCTGGAATCACGGACCCGTCTAAATATAGCACCGTTGTCTCCTGTGCAGCTGAAGGAGGGGACGGGTGGCCATAAATGGGAGTGCTCTCCCTGGGGCTGGTTCTCAGGTCGGCTAAGCTCCGGATCGAGTTCACCCTGTTCAGTGTGCGCGCGTGTGTGTGTGTGTGTGTGTGAGTTTCTGTGAATGTGGAGCTTCTAAATTTATTTATCATTTGATATGGGTATTTATGTGCTAGTGTTTGCGGCCACTGTGTTTCTGGTCCAGAGATAGGATTGTCCTTTAGGCGTCCGCAGGGGCTGCGCTTCTTGTTTTGTACATGCCTAGCATGTAAGCGCAGGAAGGAGGTCCGTAAATAACATGAAACTGATCTGCTCTGGTGTGTGGCCAGGAGTTCAAAAAGCATGTTGGAGAAGGGAGATGGCCCATCCGCGATCCTCTCCTGATGGCTTCTTACATGGCAGCTCTGTGCTGCGTGTGTTTGCAGGACATGACCACACTGAGTTCTTGTGGCCGCCTGGGAGGGTGGCCTTGTTGTCACCTGCGTTTGATGGCACAGGACCTGCAGTGGAGAAAGAATGATGCATCCTCTCTCTGTTCACCTGTCCATTGTCTGTCCATCTGTTATCAGTTATTAGTTATATCCACATAGGTCCCAGAGGCAAGTTAGGATCACAGAAACTTTTTTTAAAATTAAGGATGACTGACCCATAGGGAGAACAAAAGACTATATAGAGAGTAAAAAAAAATAATTACATTTTTTTATCCAGAGAGAAAAATTTAAAAATACTCTTTACTCATTATACTTCTAAAATTTAGAAAGTGACCATAACTGTTATTTGAGAAGAAAATAACAAATTATTATAAAGTTTCTCAAATTCTTTGTAAATGTTTATATCTTATACATCCTAAATAATAAAAGATACACTCTAACTCCTTTTGGAATTGAGTTCTCCATTGGGTAGGTGGGGAGGGGGCAGGAAGGAGAAAGAAAGAAAGAGGGTCAGTCTGTGGAAGGCAGGAAGAAGGAGAAACGCAGAGGAGCAGAGACAGAAAAACCAGGGGCCAAGAGACGGGGGGAGGGGGTGGGAGGTTGGGGTGTTGGAGAGACTGAGATAGGAGGGGCGGGTGCTGGCTCTCGTGCTGGCTGAAGAATCGGATGGAAATTACCCCCAGTATCCTTGTGCGGTTCGATAGTCCTTTCTCCATTTTCTACCACTATATTTTTTAATTGGTTATTTTGGAAGGATGTCAAGTTTACAGGAAAGTTGCACACGTACTACAAAGAATCCCCTTCAACACTCATCCCGATTCCCTGGTTATTGAGCATTCGCTCTGACACTCTCCCTCTTCCCCTCCTCCTACCCACGTGCACATCTTCATACACGCACACGCTGTATCTCCCAGGCTCCCACTCGCCGCAGGGCTGACTCCCAGCTCTGACACCAAGAGCCTGGTTTCCAGAACCGTCCATAGATGGACGTATTTACCCCTTTAATGCCCTGCATATGACCCACTCCTTCCCCACACCAGCCGCCTCCTTGGCCATCTAAATCAATACCTTTTCAAGAAAATAAAAGCAGGGAAAGGAAGGGAAGAGCACCTTTTAAAAAGTCTTATTTTCCAGTGAAACGATGAAGGTTGAACACATGAAGGAAGGTTCAAGAGATTTTAGAAATTTACTTTGGGACTTTAGAGTTTTAGTGGGTAGAGACTTTACATTGAAATAAACATTCTGTTTCCATAATTTAAAAAATAACAGCTTTATTGAGGTATAATTTACATACCATACAGTTCGCCCGTTTATTTCTGTGAATTGTTGGCCGTCCAAGAAGCCCCAGCGATTTCAGGCAGAGGCACGACTTTGTGAGCTCAGTTACTGGCTCACTTCCTGCCTCAGCGTCCTTGCGGGGGAGAAGGTTCAATATGCACTTCTTTTGGGGGTCTTATTAGTGACCTTGTCTGGGGAAACCAGTCCAGGCACGCGTGCGTGGACCTGAACGCTGCCTGCCTGCTGACAGTGAACCTGGCCAGCGAGGTGCAGAGGCCCAGCTGCGGACTTCAGGTGCAGTCGCACCCTGCAGGCTGTGGGCAGGGGTCACGGCCTTTCTCAGGCTGAATGACTGGTCCAGACCTTCGCAAGCGCAGACCTGGCAGTCTTTGACTCAGCGCAGCGTTTGCTTGGACCAGAGCATCCATGGTTGTCATGGCAGCAGGGAAGCCTCACCCGGGGATCCCCATCCTGCTGGGCCTGTGGTGCGGCCCCACTGCTGCCTTTGCAGAGGCTGGTGATGGGGCCCTGCTGCAGCCAGGATGGGGGCCCTTCACCATCGGGGGGGTGGGTCAGCGCTTCTAGACGTGTCCCTGCCTCAGGGGCCACACCAGTCTTTCACCCTCCGCAGCACCCCCTGCCCCACTTTACTGTTCTTACCTGGCCCATCTTCCTCTTTACTCCTGAGCTCCGATGACCCCCTCTGCCCTGTGTGCTGAAGGCCACACTCTTTCTAGGGATGGGGACCTCCACCCCTGCTCTGGCCCCAGGCACTTCAGGGAATGGTCCATACCGTGTCCAGCCCCTGCTTCCCTGCAGACTCACAGAAGGCAGGGGGGTGAGGCCTGAGGGGCAAGGGCAGGCCCCCCCCACCTGGGACCCCCTTCCCGCAGGTGCCCTTTCCCATGGGGACACGTGGGCACTACTGCGGGGACATTCCAGCCTGCCTATCACAGTGACCCGAGTGAGTAAAGGACATCTTATCACAGGTTTGAATGTGCCGCTCCCGGCTCTTGGCTGTCCAGCCCAGATCCTGAGTTCTAATTCAAACGGATTCCTTAGAATTCCCGCTTTCTTGTCACCAAAACGAGGCACTGTCCGGAGTCTGTGTGCACGTCCTCCATTATGAGCTTCACCAGCTGAGCTGCTGGGCGTTTGCTTCTTCGCAGGACACTTTGTCCTGTGTTTATCCCAGTGTCTTATTTGTAGAAACAAAGGGCATTTCCTAGGAAAAGGAAGGGAGCTTACTGCCGTTGAAGAGTACATAAGAAGATGATAAGGGCTTCTTTGTTGAAACAGAGGAACCCACAAATCCCTCTGCTGTGGGGAGGGGACAGATGAGAGGAAAAAGAAAGTACAACTGGGGGGCGGGGGCATGTTGGGCTACAGCGGGTCATCAGGGTCCACGAACATTCTCGGAGGACAAGGAGACAGTTGCTTTTATTTTCCACGGTGAGGCGACAGCTGGAATTTCTAACCGCTGGATGACTGTTTTTGAATAACTTTGTCCTGGCCTGGGGTTGGGGTAGTGGGGGAGATGCCTGCGGGGCTTGGGGGGAGGGATGCATGCAGAATTCAGGGAGCTCCCAGCTGACTAGGTGCCTCGCAGCTGGACAAGGACCCCCTCCCAAAGGGACTTGGGTCCCAGTAGCCTGGGCTCCTGGAGTTTTGCAAGTTTCCCACGTGACTCCCATGGGCCCCTCTGCCTGTGCCCCTGCATCTCCCAGGTCTCTGCTTGCCAGTCTACTCCCGGATGGTGGGGTAGTGGTTTGTTTGTCTCTGACCTTTCCTCGAGAAGAGGCTCGACTCCTTTTCTCTGGTGGAGCCTCACTCCCCAGCCCTCCCCACAGATCTGCTCTGCAAAGTGGGGAGGCCGATGGGCGTGGGAGCCACACAGGCCAGGACCCCGGGGGTCAGCCCAGTCCTGTTGGATGTGGCTCCGTCAGATAGATCTGGAAGTGGGGGGAGGTCCCCCGACAGTCTGAAAATTCTCATTGTGCAAAGGGAGTCCTGTACCTAGATGTTGAGAATGTCCTTTAGCTTCACACAGTGTTACTGCAGAGGCAAATAAACAGAGTTGATACAAATGCAGCCTTGTTCTGGCATCTCCCGGATGTGCCACCAGGCCTTTCCTGCAGCTGGGAGTGGCCTGGGTCCTGGGGTGGACCTGCCTCCCGGGGCAGCCAGCCCTCTGGCCCCTCCCGTGGCCGAGGACTGGCATCACCCAGTTGCTGTTATCAGTGAAAAAGAAAACATTGCCGCCATATCAGTAAACAAAGGGTGTTGCAGCCACCAAGCTATCACATTACATCCTACTCCTCATCACTGAAGAGGCTCAGGTTGGGAAGAGACAGGACACTGTGGCCCCAGGTAGCTGAGGTGCACATCCAAGGGATGATTTCAGTGAGCCCAGACCCATGCATCTTCCCATAGATGCATAGAAAAGCGCTAAATTCCTTAACCTGAGATGTCTGGTTTTCTTTAATTAACGGTAATCTCTTGATGTTCCTACTACCTGGTCTTTTTTGCCAAAACTCCTGTATATCCTGGCTCCCCCCTTACCTCTTCAGAGCAGTCCCTCAGAGCTACCTGAGAGCCTGTGTCCCAGGCTTAAGTCCTCAGTGTTGTCCGCTGAATAGAAGATAACTCAACTTTTAGGTTGTGCAGGTGTTTTCGGTCGATGCCGTCATGCACCTGGAGGGGAGCACACACTTAGCCTCCACTCTCCCCCCGCCCTGGACCCTCTGACCGCATCACTTCTCACTGTCCTGTCGCTCAGGAATCAAAGGTTCAGGCATTAAAGAGTTGAAGTACAGCCAGATGATTTTTATTTAATTTGTTAGTATTGGTGTTTCCCATATCAGACAAAACCAGTGCATACAAAAATGCAGACCTGAAAATCAAGTCCAATTGTCTGCATCAGAGAAGAGTTCTTTTCAATAAAATTATCTCAGAGGTCCCTTAAAAACCGGACTTTGGAGAGGCAGCAGTGACCATGGACAAGAAGGGGACTGTTGGAGATTCTTGCAAAGGTGTGGTCAGCGGGCTGGCTTTTGGATGTGGGTACTGGAAGGGACCTTTGGAGTGGAGTGAGTGGTGCTGTTTGCCTGGAGGACGGTGAGGAGGGTGGTGACATGGCAGGAGGAGCGTGTGTGGGAGGTGAGATGCTGAAATGAGGCTGGTGTCAGTGTGAGACCCTGGTGTGTGAGGGGGCGGAGAGTGTGACAGCTGATGGAGGTGCTCAGCGGGAGAGGGGGCCCTAAACAGGAGGGGAACAGGCTGGGGGTAACTGCGAAGGAGGCAGTGTTGAGGCCGGGACATGATGTGACACACAGAGGGGACAGGTGAGGGTGGAGAAGAGGGTCCAGCCAGCATCACTGTCTGGGTAAGATGGCACTTCATGGTGATGGACGTCCAGTTGCTACAGGTGGAGCTGGTGTCCTAGAGACAGGAGGGCTGGGTCCACGAACTGGGGTGATTCAGTGACCCTTTAAATAGAAATACCTAAAATAGTTTTTGTGAGGTGTTGGAATTCCAGAACCACTGAAGTGTTTAAGTATTTTTGGATTTGGATTTGATTATTTTTTTAAACTTCACATATTTATTTATTTATTTTTGGCTGCATTGTGCAGCTTGCAGGACCTCAGTTCCCCGACCAGGGATTGAACCCTGGCCATGGCAGTGAAAGCCTGGAATCCTAACCACTAGGCCACCAGGGAACTCCCTGTATTTGGTTATTGAATTAAGTGAGTGAACTATTTTCCAATACGTAAAATTAGTTTGCCTCTCTGCTGAAACTTCTTACTTTGATGTTAAATGCCAGGTGAATCCATTCACTATAAATATGCCCATTTGCTTAGGATGCAAGAGCTGCCTGTGGGTGGTAATTTCCCTTCTAAAAGCAGAAGTGAGTGTTGGAAGGTAAGTCGGCCTCAGTACCTGGTTAGGGCTGTCTCTGCAGACATGGGCTTATTGTTTTGGTAAAGAGGGGATTTTAAATAGTGGTGCCTGCCATATTGCCCCAAACGCTTTTGTGACAAGCTAGAATATACATTAAAAATTCACAACATAGGTTAGCTTTATGTTTTGAGGTTGCTTTACAGTTGCATATGATTTAACTTTTGTTCCCAGAAAAGGGAATGCTGTTGTTTGTGGTGGTGTTTGCTGTGTGTCCCATAGATGCATGCTCAGACACAGAGGTACAGAGAGGGGGCTCCCCGACTGCCAGACCAAGTTGTACAGTTTCTTCCTCTAACTGCAGGCAGTGGGGCCACTGAGACCCCTGTTAGCACCCTCCCCCCCTGCTTTCCCTGTGGAGACTCCCAAAGTGCAGGCTTTGGGGTGAAAACATCAGAAAACCATCACTTGAGTGGATTCCTCTGGCCCTGGGCTTGAGCGTTCAGATGTCTGAGCGCAATTTCACTGACATGTAGCATCTGCAATGGAACTCTGATAAGTCTCTTTCCTGAGTGTGTTAATTGTCCGTAATCTGAATTTTCCTTTTCAAACTTCCAAATTTAAATGAATCTTTTTTTTCATAGCCCATGGTGGAGTGTTAGATAGCAAAAATATTTATAAATCTTATAATTTGGAATATCTTTTAGCCCTGGCTTCTCTGGAGTCGGAATCACAGAGTGGTTGAGAATGCTATTTCCCAGAGTCGGGCTGTCTGGGGCTGGACATAAACGTACCACATCTCAGCTATGAGACCCGGGCAAGTGACCGAAAGCCAAGCACAGCTCCCTTAGCTGTAGGACGGGGACAGAATTGACCCTGTTGGGAGAAGTTGTCCATGAAACAGCGGGGAGTGTAGGGAACTGCAGGCCTGTGATAGTGGAAACCAGTGATCTGACCTGAGTGAGATTATGATTCATCTCTTAAATGAATGAGTGAGTTGAAACTATGAAATGTTCTAAAAATATGCATTTACATGTAGTTTGCAATCTTTAGATAGAGGGTCACACCCAGAACTCATTGCTTATGGTTTTCAGCTTCGGATTCTCCAAAATCAGCTAAGAACTTAAAAAGAATTTCGATCAAATCTGAGTGCAGTTTACAAAACAGAAATAGATCCGCAGACATAGAAAACATACTTATGGTTACCAAAGAGGAAAGTGGGGAGGAGGGATAAATTAGGAATTTGGGATTAGCAGATACAAACTACTATATATAAAATAGGTAAGCAACAAGGTCCTACTGTATAGCACAGGGAATTATATTCAATATCCCGTAATAAACCATAATGGAAAAGAATATGAAAAAGAATATATATATATATATATATATATATATATATATATATGTATGTTTTGCTGTACACCGGAAACTAACACAACATTATAAATCAACTTCAATTAAAAAAAAATCTGAGTGCAGAACCCTCCTGGGACAGACACATTTTTTTTTTTCCTCCTTAGTCCTTAGACTTTCCATCACCTAAGTAAACCAGTCATTCATTCATTCCTAGCAACTTACTTTGTTTTCCTTAAACATCTATCTTAGGTTACACGAAAATAATCATATTTTGTCTCTTCACACTCATTACGTTCTGTAACGTATTCTTTAAACAACATGATCAAAATAGTTAGGTCCTGCTGGGATAAGCAGTTTGGGGATAACAGAATCACCTCTTGGGTAGAGTATTCCCAAGCTGGCAGAACCGCAGTGAGCTGCTCACCAGAGGGCAGCCCACCAGCTCCAAGGACAGTCGTGTGTTTTTGAGAAAGTGCTAAAGAAACTGGATGAAGAGGCACCGGGAGACTGAGGTTATAAGGCTGGTACGTCCAGATCCCGAGGGCTGTGTGCCCTTGAAAGCCTTTTGGATTGTATCCCACAGGTCGGGAGTTGGCACACTTTTCTGTAAAAGGGCCAGGTAGCACATGTTTTCAGGTTTTCGGACTGTATATCTCTGCAGGGGCCCACTCAGCACTGAGCTTACATACATAAGTATTCAGTATGTAAAAAAACAGGTGTGGCTGGGATCCACTAAAGACTTATTATCCGATAAATAATGGACCCTGAAATTTGAATTTCATGTAATTTCACGTGCCGTGGAATATTATTCTTATCTTGCTTTTTTCCCTCAACCATTGACAAATTGTAGAAAATATTCTTAGCTTGCTGACCACAGGAAAACACAGGGGACGGGAATTTGCCGACCCCTGAGATGGACTGTCCCTGCCGTCTGCGGCCGGAGTTGAACCAGAGGAAGCCAGGCCAAGTCCACCGTTGAGGCCCATCGTTAGTGTACCTGCTCCTGGACGTCTTCATTGTGGTCCGTCCTTCTTAAGGACCTGGATATAAGTCTCACAGAAGGTAGGCTGAGGGTCACGAAGTTGATCAGATCACAGCACAGAGCTGTCTTTCCATCTTCTTGCTTCTTGCTTCGCCATTGTTGGCTCACGCAAGAGGTTCTCAAAGTCTGCTCAGCGTCAACCGGGATACTTTTGAAATAGTCAGGAATCAGACTCTACTAGGGAATCCACATTTATCAGATGCCCTCTAGGTGGCTCATAATTTATACACCAAAGCTTGTGGACCAATGCACTGAACCCCCTGCACGGCCATGAACCAGACCTGATGGGTCATCCCATGAGGATTTCTGGGACGAGGACGTCCCATGGATAAATGAATCCCATAAAGATAAATGGGATTTAGGTTGGTGCCAAGGAGGCCTGTCTATAGCTAATGAGCTCCCATAGTATCTCTACTGAAATAATTAAATTTTACCAAAAATTAATAAGACTTAAATCTTGGGATCACACATATACACACTCGCAGATTTCTCAAACCTGCTAGTCTTCTGTGTTTTGGTTTTTTTTTTTTTTAAGTTGAACAATAAAATGCGTGGTAGGCACATAGTAGGTATTGAGTAAATTGCCATCAGTTAATACTGAGGAAGACCTTTGGGGCTCAGATCTCCTTTTATGTATCTTTCTTTTCTCTATTTATTTTTTCCCCTTTCAGCACCCTATTTTCTCTAAAAATACTCTCCCAGTAAACTCCAGTCTCACGACAGGATCTGACAGCGGTTATTAACTTTACATCGGTATGTTATTTCTCCCCGGAATATTTGCGTTTGCATTATCTCTATTTATCCAACGACAAACACTGTCTCTTTTAGAAGTAAGCCAAGTGCAAGCAAGCCAGATGTTTCTGTCCGCTGCCAAAAATGCACCCTGCGTTCCCTGACCCTCTTTTCCCCACGAGACTCTGGAGAACAGTACTGGCACATAGTAGGCGCATCATACATGTCTGAAGGAATGAGCATATTGAGGAAATTCAGTACTCTAACCAAGAATGTGCGTCTTTGGAGGCGATCTTGTTTTGAAGTCTTTCTGGAACGGAACTACTGCTATTCACCACCTCAGGGCCAGTGCTGGCTCTGAGCTTTGCAACACTGGGGCTGTATAAAGAAGCCTTTCTAGAGGAAATGTTTTCTCTTCCTCGCTTCTTAAAAGGGTGCATTTTATTTTGCTCCAAGGGAGCCGCATGTGCTCAGACGGGTGTCCAGGGGCAGCTACCCTCCACAGGTTATGCTTGGCAACAGTGTTTCTAAGACAACACAGGTGCTTCCAAACCTAAGTCCATCTCGGAGGGCGTATAAATAGACTTCAGATGGAAGTGTGCGTGTTGGAGATATTTTGGTTCCTGTCTATTTTCCTGATTTGCTGACTTGATTAAATCCAGATGGGGGGAAAGAGAAGCTGCACACCAAGGGGGCTTCTGAGGAACTCCTTCTGTCCTGTGTGGGTACAGCTGTCCACTAGCTTAGGGCTTTCTCTGGGGCTTTTTTTCCTACCACATCTTCATTCGGGGGCAACAGAGCATACCTTGTTTCTTGACCCAAGATTCCTTGACGGGGAGGGCTGGTAGAACTGTGAAGATCTATTTTCTAACTGCATCTCGAAACAAACTAATAGACAGTGTCTATAAAGAAACTATAAAAATACTCTCCCTTTTCTGACTCTGGCTATCACAAAGTCAAAGATTATTATGGCGAGCCAGAGTCACAATTGCATTTACTGTGGTTTAAGTGAAGTCTTGTCTGTTCGCCTGGAGGAAACCATGAAACAGAGGTGCGTGGAGCTCTGGGGAAGGTCTAGCCAGGTCTCCTGACCCTGAACTCCCATCCTGCCCTGCACGGCGAGCTGCCTGGACAGGTCCTGACCCCCTCCACATCTGCACGCCTGCTCCCCTTCCTGGCCCAACTGCTCAGACAAGGGACTCTGTGTGTGACAGCATCTTGTCCCCCATGTCACGAGCACATGACAAGCCCTGACCTCTCTCCCATACTGAGCATCTCTCTCCTCCTTCCCTGGGGTCACTGATGTGTAGGACGTGACTTAGGATCCACTTGCTGTGAGGATAAAACTTCCTTCCTCCTGCCCCCCTGGGTTGCTTGGAGACACAGGACCAGCCTGAAGTGACACTGAGCAATTAGCTTGTCACCAAGCCACGGGCAGCCGGGTACCCCCTGCTATCTCGTGTCTGTGCCCCTCCCCCCACCTCACTCCGATCCCCCCTTACTCTTGCTTCCTTGGGATTTGCACCTAAACTCAAGCTCTATTTTGAGGGGAACCTAAGACACCCCGTGTTCTTAATTCCTCATCTGGAAAAAGGGGTTATGATACACCTGCTTCTAGAGTTGTGAAGAGCCCGTAATTTTTTTTTTTTTTTTGAGAGTTATGTTTTATTCAGCAGGGATTTTTAGGACTGCAAGCCCAGGAGGCAGAATCTCAAGTAACCCTGAGAGAACTGCTCTGAGGAGACGAGGGGGGAGCCAGGATATATAGGAGTTTTGCAACAAAGAAGAGCCCGTAATTTAAATGTATACGGCACCTCACACACAGTGAATACTTAACTTGGAGCTATTATTATTAATATTTCTTATCATTTTGTGAAAGTGTGATAGGAAAGGCTATTCTTGAGGAAGACTGAAAGTTCCGTCCATACTCTGCTGTCATTGGTAAATTCAGAGGACACTGCTTGGGCAGAGGTGCTGTTTCCTACAGGGAATGGTTACCATGCTGTAGGCTGTACTTGGTGAATTCTCCTTTTGGACAGATTGCTAGGGACGTTGGCGCTGCTTTCTTCCATTCCTGGCTCTGTACCCCTTGATTGGAATAAAACCCCTGGTTGCATCCTGGGGGGATGAAGGAAAAGTTTCCTTATTGAGGATGGGCAGGAATGATGTCCCAGATGCCACACAGTAGACACCCTGCCCTCTGGGGAGGGAAGCGAGCTGTCCAGGTCATCGTGTCGCTGCCGCCGATATCACTTGCTCATTCTTAGAGGAGCAGAGGACGGGTGTATGTCCCAGCGTGCCTGCCTTATGATCCATTGGGTTTGGGGAAGGAAGTATTTAATTTTTGTCTTATCCTTTCCAAAGTTTTATGTCCGTGCAACTTCTGTAATGTTCACAGTACACTAGTAATGTGTCTCTATTTATAATAAATACATATAGAAAAATGGAGCCCCTGCTCCCAGCCTGAGTGGCTTCACCCTTGTGGTTGTCTTGCGCCCCCCTTGCATGTGCACATCAGGAGAGCCTGGCCACGCTTCAGGCCGGGTGGACACCCAGACAGGGGCCGGGAGAAGGTCCTTTATGCAGTGATTTACAGCAGGGGACTGGGAAAGCCATCGTTAAAGAGGTAGAAATAGCAATGGTTTCAAAATTGCTTTCTGAAAAATCCTACTTAAGTAAATAAAATAACTCTTTACGTTGGAGGTTTTCCTTCAAACATTGACCTCTGTGTGGCCTCCAGGTTCCTGTGGAAGGAGAAATAGTGGCAGACGGAGATTTTTAAAAAGCAAGACGGTGTCTTGGCCACCTTTGGGGCTTATTCTAAGCACCTATGGAAATCCTGACCATTGTGCCATTTTATGTGTGTGTGTGTATATATATATATATTAATATTTATATTATATATAAATATATTAATATATATTAATATATTACAATTAATTATAATATAATTATTTTATATTAATATATAAATATATATATTTTTTAAATTTCTAATCATGTTATTCAGCTTAGCTTTATAATAAACCATGGGTTAAAAGTAAGAAGCAGAAGGGGCCCTGATGTTGACATGGGAGTTAATGGGAAAGATAAAAAAGGGGCTCATTATACAAATTCACCTTGTGATACTCCTCCCGAGATGGCTAAGCTGTGGATCCAAGTAAAAATGGTACGTCTCTTGGTCTAAGTGTCCGTAAAACTGCAAGTGAGAAAATACATATATGCTGCTGCTGTCCTAAAGCCTCTTCATTTTTTTCTTCCCTGGGGAGTAGGGACTGGCCTTACACATACTGCACTGTTTGTGCAGAAGCGCTTGCAGGTTGCAGCCGAAAATCCATTTCTCCCTTTGTCATTTAAAATAAGAGCCATTTGATCTTAAAAAAAGGGAAAATGTCAAACATCCAGTTCACAAGAGCAGTTTTGCCTAGAATACATAGTTAAGTTTCAGTCTGCATTTTACCGTGCATTTTGTTTCCATACAGAGAATGAAATAATATACAGAGAATGAAATAATTAATCACTTTGTAACTCATTTGCCTACATCTAAGTTGTTTCCCACAAAATGAAAACATGCTAACAGTATGCACCACTAGTTCCATAACAAGTCAAGATTTATCTTTATGTGTAATATTTGTTAAGTATCACTTTCAGTGATCCCCAAGGGAACTTGTCATATTGTATATGACTGTGAAAGGGATTGTGAGTCAAATAAAATGCTGGGAAACGTGCATCCTCTGGGTCACATCTGGCCCTAAGCTTTGTTACGAGTTCAGAGCTGTGTCCTCACATGGAGGGGACATCGCGGGGATGGCTGCTGCTTTGGGATGTGTGGGTGTACATACACCTGCGAATCCACTCTCGTGTGAATCCACGTGGACCGTCGACCCGTGTGACTCTGAACTCCTGGTTGGAAGCAGGGAGCCTGGGCCGTGGAGGGAGGGTCACAGGCAGGCCGCCCGGCGCAGCCAGCTGTCAGGGAGCCCTGCACCCTCCTCCTTTCCTGGGCACCCCAAGGATGCCAGGGTTCTGCACGTGCATATTGGGTCTTTGCACCGAGTTGAGTCCTGTTCCCGGGGCTGGCAAGCAGGACGTCTCCCCTCCACCTGCACGGAGCCCAGGGGCTCTGCCTGGACCTCTCTGTCCAGCCGCCGCCTGGGGTTCCTCCTGCCTTCGCCTCTCGGCCGCCCTGCCTGCCCTTTCCCTGTTGGGCCGGCGCAGGGTTTGGGAGAGTGGCCCTGCTCTCCGAGCGCCCATTCCGTAGGTCTCCTCTGCCTTCACAGGGCTGCCTAATCTGTGACCCCTCGTGCCTTGTCTTTGACGTGGGGGTGGGATTGCAGACACTGCTGGCGTCGGAAGCTGGAACAGGAGCCTGTGACTGTCAGACCCAGGAAAGTAAAGGGAAGGGTAAGATGCTCCTCCGAGGCACCCTGCTGTAGATGGACCGCGCCCCGGTTTCCTGAGTGCTGCCTGTGGTTGTCAGGCACCTGACCAATGTCACGTGCCTTTCCGGGCAACTTCAAGTTAGGCACAAAAGCTGGGATGACCTGCCAGCGATGGAGAGCCCTTCCGTGCACCCTGGGCCTGGAAGGAGATAGGAGAGGCCTCAGGCCATTCCAGCCCCACCGTTGGAAAACGTCTGTCTGTCTGTCTATTTATCTATCTATAGATCTTTTATTTTTTTATCATCTGTCTATGTCTGTCTATCTGTCTAAGTCTGTCTGTCTGTCTATATCTTTCTTCTGTGTATCATCTACCTATGTCTGTCTATCCTTCTGTCTGTCTATCTATCAGAGGGAACAGTGTAATGGACCCATCACGTCCCCTTCAACACAATGTATTTTGTTTCATCCTATGCCCCATGCACCCCATCTGCGGTGCTTTGATGTTACCACCTCAATGTACAGTTAAAAGCATTTGGTTCATTTTGCTTCAAGTTTTAGGAATAGCTTTTTTAAACTGTATTTCCTTTCACGATTTTGTGAAACAGCTGCCTTCACAGAGAGTGCCCTCGGTCTTGGTCCGGCTGCAGAGTTCCTCCACTGCGAGACCCTATCATGGTCTGTGTAAACTGCCTCCTAGGGATGAACATTGAGTGTTCCTGCTGTCACTGTCATGAGCAGGTCCCCACAGAACTGCCTGTGTGCACGTCCCCTCCTGCCCCGCACTTTGGAACCTGGGGAAGGTGTCATTTAGACCCACAGAGCATCTTAGGGCGGTTGGGCTCAGACAGCCCTGCATGGGGACCCCAGTTCCGTCCTTGACTAGTCACGTTGTCGCGGGACAGCAGTTCACCTCAGTCTCATCTTTTATAAAAACGGGAGTAGTGCACCTCCCTGTGGGGTGCTGCGAGGGTGAAACGCGGAGCTGGGTGCCGGGGCCCATGTCACACGGCTCAGCATCCCCGAAACACCGCTCCTCCCCTCCCCTCCCCTCCCCTGGTCTGGAACAGGACAGCGCTTGCTGTGTCCGAGGGCTTTTGCGCAGGGAATCCTTACAGATGTCTGGTGGTTGCCAAAAAGGCGCTCAGTGACAGTGGGACTGTGTCACCAGCAGCAGTGCGATCCAGCCAAACTGGTCTGCCTGGTCCTCTCCTGGCCCTTAAACCTGCAGGCAGGCCAGGAGCTGAGACCTGTTACACCTGGGGATGCCTTCATCCTCACCGTGCTGGGGTTTCACCTGAACGCACAATTTACCGGGAGAGCGGGGACCTCTAGCTGCTGTGTGGAAAGACATTTAGACCAGTTTACCTTAAAAAAAAAAAATGTTTCTTCTTGCCATTATGAACAATTTTTCCCAACTCATTTCCAGCATCAGCCCCTGTTACCCTTAATCCTTAAACCTCCAAGTAGTTGGAAAACATGCCGAAGTCTTGACTGCATGACTCCTTCAAGATGCTCTTGGGGTGGTGACATGGGCCTGTCTCATGGGGACGGGTCCCCCGTGCAGTGTAGACCTGCAGCAGACAGGAATCTAAGCCGGGGTCTAGAGATGGGGGTGTGCAGATCAACTCTGCCCCCTTCTTCTGTGGCCCAGATGGAAGCGTGATTTAGTGGACGTGGCCCAGCATAGAGGGCAGCCGGCTCCTGGGGACGGGCTGTGAGGCCATGTACCACGTGGTGCTGGGAGAGGCAGGAGTGGACGGGTCTAAGGGAGCTCGCGGATGCCCTGCAGGCCGCCCCTCGGCACCCACCCCATGTGGACACGCCGCATGGTCCCTGCGTGGCCCAGGCCTCTCCGTGGTCCGTGGGGCGTCCGTTCTGGCCCAGGCCCTCGACGGCTCAGTCCTGGCCTTGCCTCGAGCCTCAGGCGTTTCCTGTGCACTCTCCCATGTGCTCCGTGGCCAAAAATAATATTTGAACCATCCTTATCCCATCCTTCAGCCTCCCGTTTCCATCAGTGTTCCCCCGAGTGCAACAGCCCCACGGCGTCAGGTCTGTACGTGTCCCGGAGGCCCTGGTAGGGGCTCTCTCGGTCCTCCCCGAGCGAGGGCCGGCTTCTCTTCATCCAGGTCCCAGGACGGACCCCCCATCACTCGTTAGCATCTGAAGGCACGTTTATGCTTCAGTCACTCTGCTCCTTGTGTGATGGTGAGAAGGAGCTGGTCCCCACTGTGGACCCCAGATGCCCTGATTCCCCGGATCCTTCCTTGGCCTCCCCACCCCCGGTTCTCCTCACAACACACCGCCCCCCCCCGCCCTCCTCTTCCATTTACTCTGTCCTCCTCACATGCAGTCGGCGTGACCCGCGGGGCCATCCTCCCTGTCAAGCAAGGGGGGGTGGTGTGTAGGTCACCATGAATTCCTCTAATCACTTCTTACCACGTCAGCTTTTCTTCCTAAATACTTTGTCACATTGACACTTCCTTAGTTCAGACAAATTCAGCACTGGTGTTTATGGACGTCTGTAGCACTTTCCTAATTCTGGTCTCACCTTCATGCATGCATTTAATAGCTATTTATTGTGGACATGGTAGTCCCTGGTGTCTTATACCTGGGATACAGCCGTGAACGTGATAGGCAACGCCGACGTGTTATGTTCCAGCGGGGGAGATAGAGGGTAAATACGTAAGCCTACGTCCTTCGGGAATGATAACTGACGTGTCACAGAGAGTTGTCAAGGGCTGCTGTTTGGATGAGCTGGCAGGCAAGCGTCTTTGAGGAGGTTCCCTCGCACACAGAGCTCAGTGAGGGAGCAGTGAGCCACGCCAGGGTCGGGGCAGCACGTGCAGACGTCCTGGGGTGGGGCTGTCCTAGGGTTTCCTGTGCAGGCGCAGGAAGGCAGTGGGTGCGGCTGGGGGGAGCCAGGCTTTGGGGAGAGGGGCAGGGGGAGAGGGGGGAGAGCTGGGTGGTGTGGACCTGCGTGTGGATCTTTTCTAGAGTTAATGGGATGCCCTCAGAGGGTGCTGAGCAAAGGCGGGATGTGCTCTAAACCCACCCTGCTCACACCTCCAGGGAAGTCACAGCCAGAGGCGAGCGCCATCTAGGTACCGCCCTGCCTGGAGGCCTCCGTGGGGTGGTGTCCTCTGTGGGATGACGTCCAGGCTCCTGTGCACGGTCCCTGTGCCTGGGTGCGCACAGTTGCCGCCCGGCCACGTCTCCCTGCAACCGCAGCTCTCCCCACGTCCGGCCGTGCTTGTCTTGTCCTCCCAGCCTGTCCCTGCCGTGGGCTGGGTGCTTCTCTACCCTGCTCTTAACACCTGCTCCACCAGCACCTCCTGCACGGCCCCTGCAGCCACCCTCCCTCCTTAGGCAGAAGGAGCTGATACTCTTTTCTAAAAAAATGTCAAGTTGTATTTATTACTTTTACCCCCTTTATTTTTAAGTGAAGCAGAGTTGATTTACAATGTTGTTTTAGTTTCAGGTATACAGCAACGTGATTCAATTATACATATGTATAAAAATCTATTCTTTTTCAGACGCTTTTCCATTATAGGTTATTACAAGATACTGAGTATAATTCCCTGGGCTATACAGTAGGTCCTTGTTGTTTATCTATTTTATATAGAGTGGTGTGTATATATTAATCCCAAACTCCTAATTTATCCCTCCCACCCTTTCCCCATTGTTAACCGTAAGTTTGTTTTCTTTGTCTGTGAGTCTGTTTCTGTTTTGGAAATGAGTTCATTTCTATGATTTTTTTTAGATTCCACATATAAGTGATATCATATGGTACATGTCTTTCTCTTTGTCTTACTTCACTTAGTATGATCATCTCTAGGTCCATCCATGTTGCTGCAAATGGCATTATTTCATTCCTTTTAATGGCTGAGTAGTATTCCTTTGTCTATATGTACCACATCTTCTTTATCCATTCATCTGTCTATGGACACTTAGGTTGCTTTCATATCTTTGCTCTTGTGAATAGTGCTGCAATGAACATTGGGGTGCATGTATCTGTTCGAATTATAGTTTTGTCTGGATATATGCCCAGGAGTGGGATTGCTGGATCATATGGTAGCTCTATTGTTAGTTTTTTGAGGAACCTCCAGACTGTTCTCCATAGTGGCTGCACCAAAGTTACATCTTGAGCTCCAAGGGCACTTGGTGTGACCCTTGGTCATGGCACAAGCCTGTTGTTCTAGTAAGTGTCTGTCTGTCCGTGTCCCATTAGCAGGGAACTTGCACCAGGAAGGGACCACGTCATCCTTGGTTAGCGTTACCCAGATTCTACCCCAGAGACCAACCCATGGAAGAGAAGTAGTGAATGTCATTGGAGTAAAGGAATGAAGAAAAATCAGGCACTCTTTCTCCCTTTTCATTTTTCATGCAAATTTTAGATATTACACAGTTCTATAAATAAGATATACAAGAGCCATTTCTTTTAGTTTCTTTTAGATGTTTGAAAATACTATGTTGGTTTTTAACTGTTAAAGAATTATACTCTTTTAAATATAACATACTATCTTCATTTGTTTAGGATAATAAATTCTAACTATTTTTATTGAGTAAAAGCAGTGACTGAAAGTGTTGTTTCTAGTTATAAAAATACATTTCAAAGAGAGCTATCTTATTTCCAGGAAAAGTAATTTCAAAATTAGCAAATAAGTACATTATATTACAGGTAAATAAATAATGCATTTCCTTTGTTATATCAAATACACAGTGTCCTGAAGGATTAGTTTTAAAGTTTAATTTCATTAATCAACATGTTTCTCATTGATTATTGATGCCTAACTGAAAAGCTTTTCTTATAGGAATAGAGAGGGGGAGATTTGATCAGATATGAGTAGATTCTTAGTACTTTTGTTAATATATATATTTTTCTTTAGATCAAGTTATTTTGCTAAACACTAAAATGGCTTCCATTCCTTTGCTTTCATATTTTGTGTAATTAATGCCAAATATTAGCAACATTTTTAGAAAACATAATTTTAACCAAAATATGTGTTATCTATACGTTTTATACATGTGTGTACATTATAGATTTATCTATAGTAATCCCAGAATAAATAATTGGTTGAAAGCATATTCAACCAAAATATCAAGTTTATAAGCCTGCCTTTCCTGTAAGGAATAAACCTTTGCATATTGCTTAGAAGTATTCTGGATTTACCAAATTAATTCCCTATTTCATAAAACATTGGTGGTGCTTTAGATGTGCCATCTTTTATCCTCGATCAAGCCAACCCAGGAGACAGGTGCATATGAGACTGCCTTGTTTGGACTCTGAATGGAATTGGACCTTGCTTGGTGTCAAGGTACATGCTTTAGTGAGGGGAGGAGCAGTTGCTGGAAAACTGTTAGGGTGTTTTTTCAGCGTGTTGTTAGGGACACAATTCACTTTCAACACTGTATTCTCACCATGAGGTCCTGCAGAAAAGTGGTCTTCCAGGTCCACCTGATTTGGGACATGGAACTTTGAATCTGGCTGTGCTTGCCATCTTTACTGTGCCCACGGGGAAGCTCAGAGCCTTGGCTGGCTACTGTAGAGAGCTGAAAGGGACACGGCATCCTCATCCTTGTTTAGGTTCTGTTCTTCTGGCCTACCTCATCCCCTCTTAAAATCCTGTGTGTGTTATGTACAATATAAGAGTCAGTGAAGGAAACCTTATCTCTGCTAAGGTCCTGTATGTGGAGTCCCAGGTTGATGGAAAGCAGTGATCCTTCACTTTACACAATAACGCAGGGAAACAGGATGTCAGGAAGGAAATATTTCTGAGTTAAACAAGGCAGTGAAGTAATACAGCTGCTCATTAGAGCACCTGTTGTCTTTTTAGCAGTTGGGGACCTTCCTCCAGTCCCATAACGCCTCTGAGCTTTCCCTTCCCTGCTAGTCTGTGGGGATGGTCCCCACTCCTCCTGGGGTCGTCCTGAGCGCTTAACACACTGGAAACCATCCGTGTGCTGGGGAGGGTGCACACAGAAGGGCTCCCTGGGGAGATGAAGGTGAGTCTGATCCAGGTGATGCTGCTACTAGGGGGCCAGCGCCCCTGCTTCCTTTTCCGGGGGATTCTAGCTTCTCCAGAAACACGCAGAACCCTGTTGGTGTGGTCACTGCCTTTCCATCATGCTCTAAAATTGGCTGCTGCCTGCGAGACATTGTGTGTGCTGAAAGGCCCAAAGAGTGGGCTTTTCGGACACACAAAGCCTTGCTTGTGGCACAGAGAGCTGGCTTTCAGAGGTCCTGAGGAAAGCATGGCTGGAGGGGGCTCCTGCAGGGAATTTCATGGCAAGACCTTTTGTGCCTCAGCGTCAGCCCTTTGGTTCCCTCCAGTATATACAGATCGAGAATGCTCATTTGTTCTGAGTCCTGGAAAGTCATACCCAGGGCGATCTGGAGCGGGAGTCAGTTTGAATGGCTGGAGTCCTGGGTGCGCTGCCTGGGAACACTCCCGCCTTTGTGCTTGGACCCGCTGGACCGCTGCCATGAAATCCCGGGGTCTCAGCTAAGCCGTGCAGCCCTCCAGAGCTCATTTCAGAGATCCTTTTCGCTGCGGGTGTGTCAGAACGAGGAGTAAAAATAGCTGCCAGACCCTGGGGGTGGATTTGGCTACGTGCCGGCCCTGGGGTCCAGGCCACTGGCCGCCTTGATGCTGCAGTGTCTACACAGCGTGGGCCGTCCTGCTCTGCAGGAGCTCAGGGGACAGAGCAGGGACTGGGCCATGATCGGGGCTGGCCAGCTGAGTGAGGAAACCTCCCAGGCCAGCATTGTTCCCCAGTTGGTGTAGGGACAATCGTGCCCACCTTCACGTGGGGTAAATTTCACCAGATGACATCCGCCGAGTGCCTGGCTCCCGGCTGCCAGGTGTGCTGTGAGCCCCTCCGGCCCACCCTGGAACCTGCGGGCCATGTGTCCTTGCAGCAGGGAGGAGGTCTCCGCGGGGGTGGGGTTCCCTGGTCCAGCCCCCGCCATCGCCGGAACAGGCTCAGAATTCTTGTCTGTCCTCTTCCGTGGCTGAGCCCCGCCAAAGCCCTGGCATGTCACTCCACGGGTCAGCCTCGCACGAGGATGACAGGCAACTGGTCTACCCTCAAATCAGTGCGTCCTTGACAGTGCCACTTATTACTGTTTTCTGTCGTCTGTCGGGTTGGTAATCACGTGGTGAAGAGGAGATGCAGGAAAGGCCACAGCATGGCTGTGTGACTCTTTCCCCGGAGAATGATGTGTGGAACTCCACTCGAACTGGCTGAATGTTTGCTGTACACCCAGCGGTGTCCCGGGCAATCTTACAGACATTTTCTCCCCTAGCCCTGACCGTAGTACGAGGTAGCTAGGATGATCCCTCTTTTAATTACATCTTGCATCTTAAACATTTATTTTAAAGCCAAAGAATCTGGCGTATGCTAAATAGCAGGGTCAGAAATAGAATAAAATATTCAGATTGATTCAGGCTTCACATGTAGGCAACACTTTAATTTCTTATTCGTTTTAAGAAATATATGTTTGGCTAACAGCTAGAACTATCCACAAGGTACTTTTTAATTCGGGGCGGGGTGAGAGGTATGTAGAGAGATTGAAGTCAGTTACAAGTAGTAGCCTTTTAAATATGGTTAGAGCTTTTAAACGTTACTCAAGGACAGAGAAAGTATTAGACCAGCCACCTTTACCGAGGTCCGAGGACAGTCATTAGAAAGTGTAAAACAAATTGAGGTCAGCCTCCCAAGGGCTGCTTGGTGTTTTCGCCTTACATACACACACCCCCCCCAATGCGGTCAGATGGTGGCTTTGATGTTTGTGAATGGAACAGGGTCACAGAGATGACTCCGTCTGGCTGACAGACTCATGAGAACTCAGTAGGCCACTTTCTGGAGAATTCTAGGCAGTCGGAGTTTCTAGCATCTAATGTGGAAGAGTCATGGAGAGGATAATTTCCACTTGATTCCTCAAAGAAGGGAAAAGGGGGATGGAGGGAAAATGGCAGGAGACCCAGGGTTACACGTGGTATTATTAGGATTCTGTTTGAAGCTTGGACAGTTAGTTTGTTTTGATTTGACTTAATTCAAGTTGCACATTAGATGTTGAAGTTATTGTTTTGTTTGTGTCTCCATTTTACATAAATTAACAGTGTATTTTCTCTTATATACAAGTTTGCGTTTAGTTCCCAGTTTAACACAAATGGTACTTAATTCCACAACGGAAGGATTACTGTTTAATCACCAGAAATTATATGCCTCCCATCCTGCCCTTTTGTACAAAAAAGTTACTCACAGTCTCACATCATCTATTGAAATTACTTTGTATCAGCACCCACCCACCCCAAAAAAAAGGAAAGGGAAAAATCATTATGAACTGACATGGAGCAATTCCCAGTAATCATAGTGAAATGAAAAAAACCCATGGAAACCATTCATGGTGTCCTACCTTTTGTGTAAGAAATAAGGGGAAATGAGGGTACACATACATTTGCTTTCTTTGCAAAAAATTAAAATAGCAGGAAGGATGAAAGTATGTGGGGATGAAGTGGGTAACATAAAAGCAGGGGTGAGACTTTGTGAATGTTCCTTTTTATGTGGTTTTGATTATGAACCACAGAGTGTTTTATGTATTCAGAGAACAAACTAGTATCAAAGAGGAAAGAAGGAAATCATAAAGTCAAATAGAAACAGAAACGAATGAGCCTAACTCCATAAATTTGGTAACACAACCACCCAGAATAAAGACTTTATTCTGATAATTTTTGAACAGAGTTTTCTGACTATATGTCTTTAGTGAAATATATATTAAGAACAAAAGAAGTGGCAAAAAACTTGGGGCTTTAGCTAGTTCAATTATAGTTGATAGTGGTGTTGCTTTTGTAATTCTGAAATGATTTTGTAGCTATTGCAGGACAGCGCAGAAAAATCAAATGTATTGATGTTATTGGGCACTGAGGTTGTAAGTGAAGGAGGAGAGGGTTACATGCGGTATGAATATTCTCCCTCTCTCTCTATATATATATAGAGAGAGAGAGAGACAGAGAGAGAGGGAATATATATGTATATACATACATACATACATACATACATGTACACATCACTGTTTTTACATATACAAATACATATGTATTTATATGCATACGTATATGTAACAGTTACACTAACTATACTTTACAACGGTTACACTGTACTTTCCTGCAGAGATCTTTGGAGCAACAAATTATTACAGATGTTTAGCAGGATAATCTTGTGCCAGAAAGCAAGAAAGTAGTCAAAGACGTATGGAACTATGTCAAAAAAGACCCCAGAGGACTTCCCTGGTGGCGCAGTGGTTAAGAATCCGCCTGCCAATGCAGGGGACACGGGTTCGAGCCCTGGTTTGGGAAGATCCCACATGCCACGGAGCGACTAGGCCCGTGAGCCACAACTACTGAGCCTGCGCGTCTGGAGCCTGTGCTCTGCAACAAGAGAGGCCACGATAGTGAGAGGCCCATGCACCGCGATGAAGAGTGGCCCCCGCTCGCCGCAACTGGAGAAAGCCCTCGCACAGAAACGAAGACCCAACACAGCCAAAAATAAATAAATAAATAAATTTATAAAAAGAAGACCCCAGAGTTGGCTTGACGGACCTTCTACTGACAAGAATAATTATAGTAATAGATTACAGTGTATTCAATTTAAAAAATTCCTAAGTTCATAGTGTTAGTCGAAGAAGAGAGAAGGGAGAAATCTCAGCTGAATAAATTCAGAAGAAACAATACATTTAAAACATCTCCGTTTTGCCACTTTGAAGCAGGTAAGGATCACGAGGGGATGCTAAAATTGCTGGGTGAAAATTTGTGGGACAATTGGGCGTGCACACATCCTCCGCATGGCCCCGCAAATTGCCTGCTACTTACAAAAGGAAAAGCATCACTTTGCGATGGGGCAGTCTGGGGACGAGGCCCTTAACCTAGTGCTCATAACCCAACTCCTCCAGTACTGGGACAACCTGACGTCATGTGCCTCCTCGTGTAATGCCATGGGAAATGATCAATACTCCTCTGTAGTATTTTTGCCAGGACAGTTTTTCATCTGAATCTCATGATGAAGAAACAATAGGACATACTGAGAACATTCTTCAAACAACTGCAGTGAAGTCCTCCACAGAATTCAATGTCATAATTCTAAAAGTCATGTGGAAATGCAAGGGACCCAGAATAGGCAAAACAATCTTGAAAAAGAAGAACAAAGTTGGAGGACTCACACTTTCCAATTTCAAAACCTACCACAAAGCTCCAGTAATCAAGCCAGTGTAGTCAGCCATATGGATAGACTTAGAACAATGGAACAGAATTGAGAGTCCAGAAGTAAACCCTTACATTTATGGTCAGTTGATTTTTGAAAAGGGTGCCAAGTCCATTCAATGAGGAAAGAATAGTTTTTCAACACATGGTATTGGAATAACTGGATAACATGCAAAAGAACAAAGGGGGATCCCTTACGTACATGACACACAAAAATTAAGTCTAAGTGGATCATACACCCAAATGAAAGAGCTAAAACTATTAAACTCTTAGAAGAAAACAGAGTAAATCGTTATTGGTCTTGGGTTAGGAAAAGCCTTTTTAGAAATGACACCAAAAGCACAAGCAAAAAAAAAAAAAAATAGATAAACTAGGTTTCATAAAAATTTTTAAAATTTGTGCTTCAAAGACTACCATCAAGAAAGTGAGACGACAACCCACAGAACAGGGGAAAATATTTGCAAATCATACAGTTGAGAAGGACTTGAATCCAAAATATATGGAGAAATCTTACAACTTAACTATAAAAAGATAAATAACCCAGTTGAAAAATGGCCAGAGAATATCTGCAGACATTTCTCCAGAAAAGATGTCCAAATGGCCAATAAGCACATGAAAATATGCTCAGTGTCATGAGCTATTAGGAAAATGCAAACCAAAACCACAATGAGATAACCACTTCACATTCCCTGGGATGGTTGTAATAAAGACAGACAACAACAAGTGTCAAAGACATGGAGAAATTGGAACCTTCAGACATTGCTTATAGGGGTGTAAAATGTTGCAGCCACATCGAAAGATGGTTTGGCAGTTCTTCAAAATGTTAAACATGGATTGAGCATCTGACACAGCAATTCCAGTCCTAGGTGGGAACATAGGAAACCATATGTCCACACGAAAAAATGTATGCAAATGTTCATGGCAGCATTTTTCATCATAATCAAAAAGGAGCAGTGATAAATTTGTAGGCACAAACCGCTTTGCTCTGGTCATCGTGAAAGCTACCCGGGGGGGAGAAGTTCTCTGAGTGTGTATCCCCCTGTCACCTGCTGGCTGGATACAGGCTGGTGCTCTTTGGAGAGGGGAGAGCTTTGTGCATCAGCCTGCCCGTCCTTGGAGGCTTAGGAAGGGAGTGTCGACTCTGCATTTCATTTTATTTTAATTTAATTTTGTTTTGTTTTACTCTATTCTATTTTACTTTTTTTTTTTAAGGGATTCCTTTATTTTATTTATTTATTTATTTATTTATTTATTTATTTATTTATTTAATTTTTGGCCGTGTTGGGTCTTCGTTTCCGTGCGAGGGCTTTCTCTAGTTGCGGAGAGCGGGGGCCACTCTTCATCGCGGTGCGCGGGCCTCTCACGATCGCGGCCTCTCTTGTTGCCGAGCACAGGCTCCAGACGCACAGGCTCAGTAGTTGTGGCTCACGGGCCCAGCCACTCCGCGGCATGTGGGATCTTCCCAGACCAGGGCTCAAACCCGTGTCCCCTGCATTGGCAGGCAGATTCTCAACCACTGCGCTACCAGGGAAGCCCCTATTTTACTTTATGTTACTTTACTTATTTACCTTACTATTTTATTTTAATTAAAAAATTTAATGTAATGACTTACTTTATGTTATTTTATTTGAGCTATGATTGTCATGCAACATTGTATTAGTTGTAGGTGTACAACATAGTGAGTTGATATATGTATACATATTGTGAAATGATCACAATAATGAGTCTAGTTAACTTCCATCACTGCACGTCATTATCGTTTTTTTCTTGTGATGAGAACGTTTAGGATCTACTGTCTTAGCAGCACTTCTGCATTTTACCTGATGTTCCTCTCCTGGCTGGTGGAGGGCAGGGTGAAGGTCCGGTGACCGGGCAGTGATCCCTGGGAGCCCCGTCATTGGCTTTCTGATGAGTGAAGGAGCCTCATCAGGGCGGCGACAAGGGGACGATAGATTAAAGCTCTTACTGAGGGCAAAAGTCAGAGCATAGAAAGGGAGAATCAGAGCAGATAAGGTGGTGAAGAAATGTGCTCTGCTTTCAGCAGGAAGTTACCAACTTTATTACTTTCGGAAAACAGTGTAAAAGGAGTGGCACTGGAATCCTGTATGATGTAATTCAGATGATCTGCCACTGAAGAATTTAAGAAAAATCCACCTCAGGAGCCCTCACTCCACCCTCTGTTAAAGCATGATTCTTTGTGTAAAAATGCATTTGCATTGTTGCCCACACCTAAGTTGAGACTATCTCTAAAATAAAGATAATAACCTTCATCAAATTTGTCTGCAATAGTTTACAAAGTTTGCATGGGAACATCAACTGTTTTTGTTGTCAAACTTAAATTTCAGGGATTTACATAATATTTACACTGAATTCACATTCAGCTTTTTGGGCATCTGTCCTGCTGGAAGGGTGATGACGGAATTTCCAGGATGCCTTGTACTTTTCTTGTTTGTTGTTTTCACCTCACTCCCTTCCCTGTCAAAGGCTGTCTCCTGGGACACCGCGAAACCTGCTTTTCGGTTTGCAAGTCCCACGTCTCCCGATGGACAGGTGTTTCTGTCACCACCTCCCTGCCTCGTCACCTGTCAGAAGTAGACTGAACATCGTCCTGTATCTGGATCTGATACGGGACATCCATTAGAGATAAGAGATAAATGGTTGGAAAGTTGCATCATTTCAATGTATTAGATAGGTACAAAAGCAGACTTGGGTAAATAAATACTATTTTAGAAAAGGACCCATTCAGAATGAGTCTGAATCAACTCAGTTTATCCCAGTATATCTTGCAAATCTTAGACCACTGAGGGTATTACTGAAATCAGCTTGGAAAAGTGAGCTGTTCAAGGAGGTAAAGGTTGTAAAATTTCTCTTAATTAAATTTTTATTTAAGATACTTCTGTAGCCTTTGGCATGAATCGAATGATTTTCTCCTTAAAAGCGAACCTACTCACTAGGCAGCATTTTTGCGTCTATGGCCATTATTCTGTCTGAGGCTTATTGTACTTGTATGTAAACACCTTCCTGCAGTTAAAACTATTTTTCTAATTCTTCTAAATTTAAACTCTTACTTAGATATGTGTAGAGACTTGGCTAAGTTGAGGAGTCTTAAAATGGGTATAAACTGAAGGGGAGATATTCCCTATTGGTAAACCAGAGGACAGTTTACCATGGGCGTTACACGCTTTCAAAATACGCATTTCTAGACTCCCCTCTCCATCTTGTGTCATTGGCTGAATGTGAGGTGAGTAAAAAGAGTGGACAGCTGACCTACAGGCCCCCTGAGAGAACCTTGCCAGGCCAGGCCTCCCGCAGGGCCTGGGCGTGTTTGTGGAGGACTAATCCCTGGGTCTGGGGCACACTGCTGTTCTCACCTCCTTATGCATAAGGATGCTAATTGAGCAGAATTTTTCCATAACATGAGGGGCCCTGTTTCTATTACAAATCAAGGGGATAGAGCAATATTTCTCGACACGTATGTTTGGGGAAACGTAACCATGTCATAAACGGAAGGCGTATTGTAGGAGTGTATTCATTTTTCCTTACATTAAACTCTTGTCTGTTTGATTCAGGGTTACCATTCTGTGTGCAAAGCCTTAAAAGAAACTTAAAATAACCCTTTTGGTCTTATTTCAGTAGTAATTCAAGTGACCAGTCAGTACTGGAATAATTTCAGTAGGGTCCATTACAGTACCAGAACCAACCTAGCCAGTTATTTACCAGAGCAATGCAGAACTTTTAGAGATCCACTCTGAACACGTCAAGGAGGAAGACATACACAGTCCCAGAAATGCCCTCATCCTTTAGAAGACGGAGGAGAACAAGCCTCGTCCATGGCAAGATTCACGGATGCTCCCCAAGACCACCGGCCCCTAACTGTCCAGCTGTGCACTTTCATATACTTTCCTCAAAAAAAAAAATCTACCATCTCTTCCATCCAGCCAACTCATTCTGTCTCAAGGTTTAGAATTTAAAAACTGAATTCCTATTTCCTTTCCACTTTGCAGCCCTCTCAAGGGAGGTATAATCGTATCTGTCATTTACACCTTGCTAGAAAGAACCAGGGAGGTCTCAGACCAAAGGCAGGTTTTGATAGTTGAGAAGGCGGGGAGAACCTGATCCCACCGGGTCTGGATAAGAGGAAGACGTGCACCATGGTGAAGGCAGAGGCCCTGAAACGACAGGGACGTCCTGCAGGAGCCAAGTTCACCCTGCAGGAGCTGAGGCCCAGGCGTTCTGAAGCCTCGCCTGCATCGGTGGCCTCTGTCTTTCAGGTGTGAGGTTTGTGGGTTAGCGTGGCTGGTTAGAAGGAGGGGATGCTTCAGCCTCAGGAGGGGGGGGCACCCCTACCACAAAACTCAGAAGGTGTTCAGAGTTTCAGCTGGTCACAAGGTGCTGAGTCCAGAGGCGTGAAGCGCTTGGTGTTGGCAGAGATGCTGGCCCAGGCTTGAGGGAGGTGAATTGTCTGGGCCCTAAAGCTTGGGACTCAGCGGGTGTCTCCTCTGGGCCTTGAATAGAGGACTAGACCACCGCATTGATCAAAGCACTCAGCTTTCCCCACGTGAATTGAAGCTAATCCTAAAGTCTGACTTCTACACACCATTTCAGTTTAATAAGTTGCCACTTGGTCCTCAAGCAGCAGCCACTGATGAACTATCGTTGCCTATAGATAGCGCCAGGTCAAGGGTTAAGAGAAAAACATTTATCCCCTGCAACTAACTGGCCAAGAGCTTGTCCTGCCAGCTAAGTCTCCAGTTGCTTCTGTTTTGTCCCTGCTTTCTGGAAAAGTACTTACTTTCTTTTGCCAGGTTATCCACTGGTCAGTATGAGGAGTCAGTGCTTGAAAAGGCTCTCAAGCTCCCATAAGAACCTACCTTATCATAGAAACTGTGTACTCAAGAGTGCAGTTCCCTGAGAGCCAGCAAGTGCGATCTGCCTGAGTCAGGGGTGTGTGATCCATTATGTCCCCCACACCCACCCCTCCCCGGACGCCTTTGCCCACCTCCTCAAGGCCCAGTGAGTAGAGGTAGCTGGCCATTGGGGTGTTGGTCTGCCGCCCAGCCCTGGTCCTAGCGCTCCTCCCCCTCCCGCTGGGGGCTCCGCTGGATCTGAAAGGCCAGCTGTGCTGATCCTGGGGAGACGGCCGCACCTTCCCAGGGCAGAGGTGAGGTGAGCATCCCGCTTAGCTCCAGGGACACCTGAGCCTGCGCTGGAGTGGCCTATCTCCTCCCGTTTCTGAGGCCTCCCTGCACTTTGCTACCAGCATCGTCACTTGCAGCTCGTGGCCCTGGGCGCTTTCAGATCACCTTCCTCTCGGCTCCCGGGTGTGACCGCCCGGGGTTGGGTTTGTATCGTCTCGGGGGGTCTGCTTTGGGGGACTGGACTCTGCCTGTTCCTGCGGTTACGTCCCTGCCCCAGATATCCGGGCCTTCAGAGAGCTCCCCACTTCTGTCGTGTTAAAAACCAACCTTTAACTCACACCAGCCGAGAGGTGGAACGACACAAGTGTCCGTCGGGGATGAATGGGTGAATAAAATGTAGCCCGTGCCTGCAGTGGAGTGTTATTCAACCTTAAAAAGGAAGGGAATTCTGGCCTCGGCTACGACACGGGTGAACCTTGAGGACATGATGGTAGCCAGTCACAGAAGGACAAATGCTGTACGGGTCCACTTGTAGGAGGTCCCCAGAGGAGTCAGATTCACAGAGATGGAAAGGAGAATGGAGTGGGCCTGGGGCTGGGGTGTCGGGGGGAATGGGGTGTTAAGTGTTTAGTGGGGACAGTTTCAGTTGGGAAAGATGACAGAGTTCTGAAGGTCGGTTGCCCAATAACGTGGATAGACTTGACACTACTCATTGTACCCTTAAAAATGGTTAACGTGGTAAATTTCATGTTATGTGTATTTTACCGCAATTTAGAAAAACAACCTTTAACAAACCTTGATTATCTTATCCTTATTAACCAACAGTGATAGCTGGTGCCTATGGGGGGTGTTATGTGCTGTGGAGCAAGGTCCCTTCCATGTGTCATTACCTCTGTGCACTTGGTACCCAGCACTCCATGCAGAGAGATGTCGGACA
Source organism: Balaenoptera physalus (assembly GCF_965194825.1). Classification (NCBI taxonomy): domain Eukaryota; kingdom Metazoa; phylum Chordata; class Mammalia; order Artiodactyla; family Balaenopteridae; genus Balaenoptera; species Balaenoptera physalus. The sequence continues at coordinate 2,896,522 of NC_138887.1, read as the reverse complement.
GCTCACTGAGACTGTGCTGCTGGCCGCCTAGATCCGGGGTGTGAGCCCAGGCTCCAGGCTCCAGGACATTGCTGAACCCCCAGATGTGCTCTTTTGTCTCTGTGTGCCTGGGACCTCTGCTCGGCTTGCCTCTGTCTGTGTCGCGTTTGAAATGAACGATTCTCTCCCTCCGTTTGCATGAGTGGTCAGTATCCAGACTGCCCTAGGAGAGCTTCTCAGTGGGATGTAGCCCACCAGGTAGGATAAATGGATGGTGAGCACAAGAGGGATAAACGATGCCCTTTTTCATTGAAATGAAGGAAAAATTCTTGTACGATGGATGAACTAGTCTGTCTGTGGGAAATGGCTCTTGGCTGCTTTTGAAGGTATAGATGAAGCGTTTCTATGGGAGGGAATGGGTTTTTGGGCTGTTCTGCTAGGACCAGAGATACCCACTGGCCACGTGGTACCCGTTCAGGGACTGAAACTGCCCTGGAGTCCAGAAGCGGTCCCCTTGCTCTGATGGCCTCGGAGGAGAGGCAGCAGGGTTCCCTGATGTGCTCAGTTAACGTAGTATTTGGGGCGAGTTCCTTAGCTTGACTGACTCTCGCTTTCCAAATACGTGCTCAGAGCCCTGGAGGAAGGCTTAATGAGGACACCAGAGGAAGAGCCTGGAGTATCTTAGGCGCAGAGTCAGTGTGGGAGGGGAGCCTGCGTCACAGCCCAGCCCTGCCAGCCTCCCTGGTCATGGGCACAGTGACCTCCTGTGCCCTTTGGTTCAAGTTTTATGACGCGAAAACCTTGACAATCCCAAAGCCACCTTCCCCGCCTGCCAGCTATTTGGGGAGTACACTCCACTTTGTCTTTTAACAATTTCCCGGTGTAGTCATCTATGTCTCATGTCATTTCAAAAGGATCATTGTAAGTGGAAACGAGCCATCTGCAGAAATAAGCCCATTGGCTTGTTCCAAGCTTTGGAAGAAATCTACAAGTAAGGAGGTCTGTTTCTGAGTGATCGCAACGGTATTCAGATCAAGGATGTCGTAGAATAACAGCCATAGGAGATGGTCTTTTCCTTCTTAAACATTTGATGGCTCCATCGGTCAGCATTTAATGCATTTTATGAGGGTGGTTGAGGTGTTCTATGGCCGTGATCTAAAGCCACGCCCCCGTGCCAGACTGGGGGGCTCACAGTTGATGACAGGCGGCAGCCGGGGCTGAGCTGCGTGCTAGGGGTAAGGTTCATCCGTGGAGCTTTAGGGAGTGATGCACACAGCAGGGTGGAAGGAGGGGTCTGGCAGGAAGCTCGGGGACAGACAGAAATGCTAGCGGGCTGCGAGTTGTTCGGTACATGTGTCCTGCTGCCAGTGGGTGACATTTACAATGGCTGCCCAGGACACTCAGTCTGGGCAGGGCTGCCTGACTCCCGAGCTGCTGGGGACAGAGGAGGGTGGCCCAGCAGGTGCTGCTTCTCCCTGGAGAGACGGGCTGTGGCCATGTGTCTTCCTGGTCCAAGCATATAGTCAACTGCTGTCTTCTTAATATGTTCTTTTTATTTGAAGTAGAACATTTAGATGCTTAACTTGCTTGTCTTCATTAAGACTAAGATGTTCAGTTTTTTTGTGTTTTTAGTTTTAAATTCATGGAGTGATAAAGAGAAGTGTGAAGTATTTTCTAAATGCTACTAGATAGTCTTAGTCATTTTTGCTTAAAAATAAATGACACACACATGCCACGTGGTATGATTCGTAGACGTCTTATTTGGCATTGGCAGAGGTGTTTGTCAGATTGCAAATTAAGTCTTTGAATAATGTGCTACTTATACTATAATAACTCCCTTACAAACTTGTAATCTGCAGGCAGAACTTGTCTCTTATCTAACTCTGTTTTCCTAATTTAATAATGTCAACAATAATAGTTTAAAAATACCGACATTGTGCTTTATGGTTTACTTGTTTATGAAATATAGTCTTGCATATTTCACATCACTTAATCCCATGTTTTCCTTTATTGTACCATAGTTAAGCGTCTATCTTATCACCTCTAATAGACTATAAGCTTCTTGAGATCTGGGACCATGAATTATAGGATGATTTATGTCACAGATTGCCTAGAAAATGCCTTGTATATGGCAAGCTCCTAATACCTGTTGATGGAATGCCTGTAGCTTTATTTAGAATCTTATATGCTTTATAGGTCATATTCCTTCTATGGATGTAATTCGTTCACTCGACAGGGGTTTCACTGAGCTCTCATTTTCAGCAAAGTGCTAGAAGCTCCTGGAGGTTCCAGAACTTAGTAAGGACAAAGCTTCCGCTCCAGAGGGGAACGCAGTTGGCACGAATAGCTGCAGAGCTATGGAGGAAGTGTTAGCACCCTAAATTTGGATTCATAATTCAGAGTGGCAGCAATTCTCAGTTTGGCAAGCGTGGGGGGCGGTGATGAGGAGGGCTCGAGGGGGCTTCTAGGAGGAGCTAAGTTTTCTGTTGGGGGAACAGAAGAACCTGGTCCACAAGAGGGTGCAGGTGTGAAGCAGGGCATTGTGGAGGCATGGGGCGGGGGAGGGGGAGCAGGGAGGGAGGGGCCCCAGGGAAGGGGGCTGGAAACCTGACTTTGCAGGTGTGGGTCCTGAGAACGCTGGGGCAGTGAGTGTCGGCCGCTCTTTGGGAAGTTCCCCCTTTGGAATGGCAGCAGGTGTGGAGAGAAGGAAAGGACAACCCCAGCCAGTGAGCCAGGGCCGGGCAGGGTGGGCGAGATGAGGGTAGGAGGGGGAAGGGCGCAAAGCCCTGAGGAGATGGAACTAGACCTTTTGGGGTTGGGCTCCCCAGGGTGACCTGACTTGACAGGGACCTTGGGGGAGGCCAGGTGTGGGAGGAGCCCTCATCCCAGCCTTGCCCTGCACCTGGGTGAAGGCAGTGGGATGGGAAGTGGCCGCAGGCCGGCGTGGGCCCAAGGAAGATGCTGGGGTGCCTCGCGTCTGGTCCCCGAGAAGCACACACAGGACTCTGTTGGCAGGAAATGGAATTGCCAAGTTCGAGCACGTGTGAGTGGCTACCTTCCGTAGCTCTTACATTTCAGCATTGTATGTTAAGCATTCTGTGTCACCTTCCTGGACGGCCCTGACGCTGGGCCGTAGGCCACGTCAAAACCCAAGCTCCTTTGGTTTTGGCCCAATTTACGCAGCAAATGGATTCACACAGTGCAAGCTTCTTCAACATCTGTATACATCTTATATAGAACATGGGTTGCAGTTCACTCTGTTCGGAGGTGGTATTCTTGGTGTCGTCAATTAAAGACAGCATCCGGAACCATGGTGGTGTTTTTGGTGGTGTTTCGCTTGGTGTTGAGGACCCCGCCTGGGAGGTGGATGGCATCTGAAGCACGCCCGCCTGGCGTCTGGGAGGTGGATGGCATCTGAAGCACGCCCAGCTTCCTGTGACTTTGGTGGTGCGTGCATGCACCCTGCTCGCCCACCTGGGCCGGGCAGGCCCAGCTCTCGGGACGGCTAGCTAGTTTTGGTGTGTGTGTGCTGTGTTCTCTTTCATACTCTTTACATTTGTATGACGAGCACGTAGTTGAACTTCCAAGAGATCCGATGATTGCAGCCCCTACGTATTTTGGGTGGTTTGCAGTTCACGTGTGTAATGCTCCTGACCCTGGGAGAGGGGTGACTCCCGCCACCCCCATCACCCCTACATAGCCTCTGGGAGCCCGAGGCCCAGGGTGGTGGAGGTGGAGCGACTCACAGGCCACCGAGCCAGTGGGCGGGAGGGGGAGGGGCAAAGCCAGGGCCGCTGGCTCCAGGGCCCCCATCACTCTGCTGCTTCTCGGGGTTTGTACCACAAAGGGTCAAAACCATTCCCCTTGGGGACAGCTTCCCGCTGGCTCCTCTGCACTCTGCTGGCCTTGCGCTGACATCAGTTTCAGCCATGCTTTGCCCATCTGTCCTCAGTGGGACCAAACGAACTGTCCGTGCACCCTGGCAGCGTCTCCGCGGGCACAGCCGTCCACACTTGACCTGGGCAGCCCTGGTCCCGTGCTTTCCTGTCGCCCACTCCTGGTGCCTGGTGAACTTGGGCCGCTTCCTGGGCTCCGGACTCCCCTTTGTAGCCGTTGCCAGGGCATCCTCTGTGCTGGGCGTCCTGTTGGATGAATCGGTCCACGCAGAGGTGTGAATGTTGGCCTCAGACGAGGCCTCCTGGAGAGGAGGTGCCTCGGAAAGACCCCGGGTGCAGGGTCAGGACCCAGGGTCAGGGCACAGCCCTCTCCCTGCCGTCAAGGGTGTCAACTGCGGGTGTCACCTCTGTGCACCTGCGCCATGAAATCCAGTCACCAGTATCTACAAAACGCACTGGCTTAGGTCCTGGCAGGGTTTCAGCCATGTTCAAACCCCAAGTTGATGTTTTTTGTTTGTTTCTGGATCTCAGGAACCTTAAGATCGTAAAATTAAATAGCAGCAAGGGGGTGGCTCTGAAACATCACTGTGTGATCTCACAGGAGGTGCAGAGGGGGCGTGGCCAGCCTGCACCAGCCTGCACGTGAACACAGCTGCCCAGTTCACGGCCACTCTAGAACTTTCTGGCACCTTCTCTATACTGTTCATCGTGGAGGGGAATTCAGCCAGGGCAGCCTGCGGTTTCCCATGAGAGGGAGTCAGGCCCTGAAGGACTACAGGACATGACAGGGAAACCTCATGAGAACCAGCAAATGAGGGCAGCGAGGCTTCAGGGCCTCATTGTTATCTTTCCGAAATGTGTGGAGTGAGGAAATATTTATTTTATACATGACGGTGTGACTGCCAGACTATTGAACCTCTTTCTTTCTCTCCTTGTCATAATCTTAGTTTGTCAGGTGTCCAGACTTCCATTTCAGAAGACGTCTAATTTCATACTTATTTTTATGCAACATTATTATTTTTTAAATAGGAAATTAGCTTATTTCTCTGCGTCCTTGAGCAGGAACCAATTACTTAAAATGCCAGTCAGAAGTTATGGAAATATAGCCAAGAAGCTGTGCACATAAAGTCACTCGGTGATCACAGATGCTTTTGTTATTTTGTTAATTTGTGGAACCCTTGAACCCACACGGGCACTCCGCGGTTGCGTTAATGGACAAGTGTAGTTCTGAGTGAATGTTGATGGACATTTTCGTTTCCAACAAGAAAGACAAAGATGAAACAATGAATGCTGGAATTTCACACTTTCCTCAGTGGTGTGAGACTTCCTTGCTGAATTGGATCGAGTATATGAATTCTACCAGAAACTTTCCTTGACCTGTTATGCTATCCACAGTGTAAAGGCTACACACAGAACACCCTTTTGTCCAATAGGCATCATGAAGATTTTCTCCATCATTTTCTTAATAAGTTTAGACTAGAGGTTGGCAAACTATGGCCAAGAGGCTGGATCCTATTTTGGGCCAGCCTGCAATCTAAGGATGTCTTTTAAATTTTTTAATGAGTTTTGAAAAAACAGAAGGAGAGTAATATTTTGTGACACACGAAAGCTATATGAAATGCAAAGTTCAGTGTCCATGAAGGAAGTTTTATGGGAACACAAATTATTCATTTCCGTGTGGTTCTCAAGCCGTGAGAGCCGTGGAGTAAAGCAATTGCAGCAGAGACCAAACGGCCCACAGAGACCCAAATATTTACTATGTGGCTGTTTATGGAGGATGTTTGCCGATCCCGGGTCTGGACCGTCAACAGAGCAGCAAAGGGCACGCTTATCTGTAGCAGTTGCCCATTTCCGTGGTGAAGACAAGATAGCAGGGCTGTTTCTGAACGCACAGCTGGAGAGGCAGCAGCTACCATCCGCAGTGGCTGCAGTTCTGTGAACAACCTCAAGGGCAGAGATGACAGTAAAACAATTAGGGGGCCATAAGTGCTGAGTGTGTCTTGCCCTTGTTTCTAATGTAGTTCATTTAATCATAAGCGATAAAATTTAATGTTTAATAATGAGTAACTGCTGGAGGCAGCCCCCGGGCAACCCTGGGGAGGGGCGCCCCCAGGATGGAGGGAGGCCGTGTGGAGGTGTGGCTCCCTCTGCCTGAGATCCTTCGTGGGAGAAGGATTTCCCGGACCGAGGTGGATCTTTAGGGACAAGGCAGAGATGCCGGGGGATGAGAGGGGAGAGTTCTCTGCAGAGGAAAGCGTGGTGGTAGGTGATGGTCCACGGATTCAGGGTCCTGGACTGGAGCCTGGCGGCTGGGGGGCTGGGGGCTGCTGGATGCTCCCCAAACTGGAGGCTTGAGTAGGAAACACAAAAAAGACTGGCTGGTGTGTACTTAAAGCCGACATACTCTTTTCCTTCGCTTTAACTTAAGATAGAGCATTTCCGTTTGCGGAGAGATACGGCGTGAGTGTGACCCCGAGTGGGTGCCCTGGTCCTCTCGCTCTGTCTCTGCAGCTGAGGGGCAGGGCTGATGGCTTCTCACCCTCTGGCCATGTCGGCCTGCCAGCCTCCGGCATTTGCTGCTGTCCTGCTCTTAGGAAAATTGGAAGAAACGGAGCATTCCGCCCCCCCCCCACACACCGCCCAAGGATAAGAAAGCTCCTGGAAAGCTGAGTTGGATGCTGTGCTTTTTTCAGAGCTGGAGGGCAAAGAATGACCCCTGTGTAGGTCACAGCTCGTCTGCCCTGGGATGCTGCTTTGAGACTGAAAAGGGGCTTTGACGTGGAAAGTGAGAAATCTGCCCCCTTTTGTTAGAGGGGCTTTCCCGGGAAGGTGCATGTGCTGAGGGCCTCTTAGAGAAAACCCAGCAAGGGCAGGGTCTTGCCCTGATGGGGCCGGGCTTGGGAGGGGGCTGAAGGGAAAGGCCCACGGAGAGGTCCAGCTGTCCCTGCTCCAGAGGAAGGACCCTCACTGCCCGAAACTTGCCAACCGCGAACGTGAGTCACAGGGCTTTCATGTGGGTAAATGTTAGGTGACCTATCTGGGGAGCCAGGGAGGCCCTCAAAGCCGGCTGGTCACGGCTGTGTGGACTCTGCCCTCACGGGGAAGTCTGACCCCCGAGCTGGGCAGGGAGCGGGGCCTGGAGTCCGTCCACTGTCAGCTTCGTGACCACCTGGGTGGGTGGAGTTTCTTCCTCCTGCCTCACTCCCATGTGTCTGTGGTCCTGGAGGGGAGTCCCGCAGGCGTCCTGGCAGCCTGAGGTGTCAACAAAGGCACTTGTGACATCAGCCATCCGTCCCTGGGCTGCGTGTTGGGGTCTCAGCAGACTACCCACAGCTTTGAAACAGGAGATGACCCTCAAGCTTCTAGGACTTAAATCCTCCTTGGGGACCTGGTCGTTACCTAAAGCACCATGTAAATATTGCCCTATTCTAATACATCTTTTGTTTTCTTTGCTAACATGTTAATGTTTCTGAAAGAACGGCAGCTCTTGAAAGTTAATTTTTTTTTCCCTAGGTGTCCCAGAATGGACAAAATACAATGATAATTCTATATGTTTTGGTAATACCACATTCAGATTTCAGAAGCTAGTGACAGAATTGAGGGGATATACGGCATAATTTGTTACTATAGCCTTTTCTATTTTATAAGTGAAAAAAAAGATAAAGGGACTTAATTGATCTCCATATAGTTTACGTGTATTGGCATCAGCAAAGCTTAACTGTGAATTCAGCTGAAACATCTTAGCTGAGTTCATTTTTCAACATTATTGCTAGCTGCATTTTAAGTGGTTTTTGTAAATTTTCAGTGCAACTTTCTGTTGAACATAGTGGGGAAAACACTGTGGACAAATCGTTGTGAGGATGTAGAGAAGGGTGTAGCTTTGTTTAAAAGCTTTATTTTTCCTATTAACAGGTTAGAATCAAGCTGAAAAGCATATTAAGTTTTAACTTTTAAGAGTCATTAACAAGTGCCAAGCGGCTTCGCTGAGATCTGGGTAAACGCTGACGAAGCTGAGGGGATTGGATGGGGGATTCTGGACCCCAGGGAAGGAGCGCTCCGCCGAGCTTTAGGTTACAAAAGACTTCAGGCTCCAGGCACCCAGCTGGACCTTTTGCTTCTTCATTTCGGTTTTGATTTGAAAGGAGCAAAGGGCAAGGAACTGGGGGGAGGGGCTCCTCCCTGGACCAGCTCGGAGGCCAGGTGGGCAGCCAGGTTAAGCGTGGGTGCCGACCCAGTGTGCGCGACAGAATGAGGTGGTCCCCAGCCCAGCACATCCCTGGCGGGCTCAGACTTCAAGAGGCAGCCGCTGCCACCCTGAGTCACGAAGTGCGTCCAGGCTGGGGAGGGGCTTGGGGTTGGGGGGCGGGGCTGGTTGCCGTGGGGCTGGAGGATGAGACAGGTGCGAGGTGGGCTTGTATCTCCCGAGTGCGTGCGTCCGAGTGCCAGATGCCTCGGTCACTTTATTTTACGTGCTGTGCCCCTCACTGCGGGGGTGGGGGAGCTGCCCCTCGTCCTCTTCCCAGGAGAGGCATCTGAGCTGCAGGGGGACAGCTGGTGTGGAGCCGACCCGGGGCCCCAGCGGCGCCCACCCCAGTGCCCACACTCCTTTGTGTGGCGCTGTCTGAACTGAGGCTCGTCCGAGGGGCTGCGAGCTTGCATCTGCTACACGACACGGGTGTCAGCTGTCAGTCCCGAGCTGCTTTGTTCGGAAGGGGACAGGTGTCTAGGTTCTTTCAAATCCCGCTCGCCGCCGGGAGGGCAGGCCTCACCCAGCACCACAGCTCCCCTCCCTGGAGGGGGCCCCTCCGCTCCTCCCCATCTGCCTGCCGACTGCAGCCAGCGGCTGAGGCTCTCTGTGCCGGAAGAATTCATCGTCTCTTCCTCTGCACGTCTCATAAGATCCTGCTTTCTCCGTCTGTAATCCCCCCACGTCTGAATCCCCCCGTTGTATTCTGAGTCCTTTGCAAACAGGAACCGGGTTTTCTCATTTGTGGAGACCTTCCCACACTCCCCGTGGGGCCTCTGCACCCCACTGGGCAGGAGGGTGAGTCCTGACTGGTCTCTGTGGAAGGCCTGGCAGGTTGGAAGTTTGGATTTCAGGAAGCACCCCTTTTCTTCTCTCGGAAGACGAACCGAGCAGACTAGGCCCTGCTTACTTGAAGGAGGTCCTCGCCTGCTGGAGAGGGCAGTTCCTATTTTGGGGAGACACCGGGGTTTCTGCTGAGTTTCTCCTGTGATGCTTAGAAAGTCAAAGGCTTTTTGTTCAGCCAGACTGACGTGTTCTGGCTTTGGGGTGGGCCTGGGTGGGGATGGTGGCCGGAAGAGCCCAGAGCAGGGGTAGCTGGGCCGGGAAGGCTGGCCGGCCCCCTACCCTGGCAGGCCCCAGGGACTGGACCGTCAGGGCTGCCCGTGTTTGGCCGTGACCGACTTCTGTAGTGTGCTCTCCGGTCTCTCTCTTAAAGAGGGGCTCCCAGACTGTGGCCCCTCCAACCAGGCTCTGCTCCAGGCTCGTGGTTTGGGAGGCTGGGAGCTGTCCTAGGTGGTGGGCAGAGGGACAGCTTTTCTAGTTCAGACATCAAAGACTCCCTTTCAGGTGCTTGGCTTTGACTTGAGGGGATGTGATTGCTCCCTGGAAATCACAGACTTGCAGTAAAAATTCTGGTGTCCACCCCAGCTTTCTGATCTGGTGTTTGAGGTGGATGGAGGCTGAAGGCGGGACCAAGACAGATACCCTCAGAGGCGGGAGGAGCAGGAGGCCGGTGGGCTAGTTCAGCGACATAAAGGAGGACACTGCCTCCTCACTTCCTTTCCACAAGGGGACGAGACCCCAGAGGCCCCCGTCCAGTGCTGGGTGGGTGGACCATTAGCCCTGGGTTTAACAAGCATGGCGTTTTCCCGCCGTCCCTGCTTTGGACCCTGGGTGTCAGGGAGCAGGCCTGGCCCCTCAGCTCTGCACCCGCCAGCGGATGGTGCAGGTCTGAAGGTGCCAGTTGTGCGGGCTGGGAGGGGCTGATCCAGCCGAGAATGGAGGCTCCCAGCTCAGGTTTCCCAGCACAGGGATCGGCCGCGGGGCCCAGGCCCTATTTTGAGAAACAGTTCACAAGGAGGTTATCAAGTGTCATACTTTCAAAGGAGAATTAAAGGCACCCAGCGCTTAGCTCTGAACCCAGGAAAGGTCCCTATAAGAAACAAACTGACCCCTGGCCTCTTATTTCTTTTTAAACTTTACCAAAAGTATTTTATTTTTTTTACTGTAAGTTAACAGTTTTTGTGGTAGCATTTACCCCCTAAATTTCCAAATTTAAGACCAGTCTTCATTGATATGAGCATGATGCCCTTATGTCACTGACGGATAACGCCCCGCGGACCTTCTTGGTTTTGTACTGCTCTCTCCCTCACAGTTAAAAATCAAGAAGCTGGCCTCTATGTCTGCCTGTGCTTTCCTGTCTTCATTCTCTGCTCTCTTTACCGAAGGTGCCTTTGAAAATAAAATAATGTCAACCTAAAGAAAGTGCCATTTCCTTGTATTGTGGGCAGTGAAAATTCTATTTATAACAGAGGCAGACATAAGATCGCGAGGTGATTACACTTGAGGTAGTAGGTACACACTTTAGGGGTTTTTATAGCACATCTGCAGTTTGTCTGCAGGAACCTCCCCAATGATAATGAAGGAGTGAAGACTCAGGTCCAGAGATCAGAGGTTCTCTGGGAGACAGACATCAGGCGAGGGGCATCGGGGACCATGGTTGGGTGAGTTAGTGGACTTCAGTGAAGGGAGGTTGGGTTCGTTTTCCTGAGAAATTCTCAGGGCTCTATTCCGTCCCAATCAGTTAGTAGCTGTGCTGAAAGCTGGCTCATCGGATTTCACTGCTTTTCAGTTATTTACAAAAGTAAGTAGAAACGGAGCAGACGTATCAGCAAGCCAAGGGATGCATTTCACAGCGTGTGGCGTCCCAGCTAGCTTCTTGCTCTGCCTTTTTTATCTCGGGATTCCTACTCAGTTTCGCTCTTTTTTTTTCACACTTTGCTGGCAGGAACTTAATACCGTCCTGCTCCGTTTTTTCCCACTGAAGGAGAAAAACATACCGTATGGCTTGTTGAAAGCCAATCACTGCCTACTTGCGACGGGTGGCGTATTGCTATTTCTTGCCCCTTGCCAGCTCTGTCAGTGAATCGGGAGGAAAACTGTAGGTTTTGCCATAGGTCTTTTGAACTAAAATCAGTGCTAATTTGGCCAGCGTGTGCTTTTGGAGGCTGGTGTGAAACCAAGGGGTTTTCTGTCACTACAGATGATTCGATGTCTGTTGTAACCCCCCAAATGTGCTTAAACCATAAAGAGTTTTGTTTTAATTAATGTTTGTCATCGTTTATTCTGCATATTCAGTAACGGAATTGCTGTTTGTATTTATATTCTCTGATAGCTCTTGTGTCATAGACCATTTGCCGTTTCCACAGTGACGTGTTGTATAATTTATCCTGGTCATCTCTGTAATTACCTGTTACGTATCACCTTGATCGCTGAACTTGCACACAGCCTACCTGGTAGTTTCACGGGATATGGCTACTAATGACCAGACAGCCCAGGAAGAAATTTAATAAACATGTAGGAGAAAGTCATAAAAATCTCTGCTGGTTTTATCCTTCGGGAAATAAGAATAGCCGTGCTACCAGACCTTGGGGACGCGCTGGGCGGTGCCGGGTTGCTTCTGGGCTCAACTGTCCAGACCCTCAGTATGGCTCCTCCCCGAACCTTCCAGAACCACATTCAGGTGGGTGTTGGCGAATTCCAAATTCTGCTCTCCAGGAAGAAACTAGGTCTTCATGATGGTCCTTTACTTTCTTTTTTTTTTTTTTACTACTCTCCTGCCTTCTCATTTTTGGCCCATTCCCATTTTTTACGAAGAAAACGATGATGAAGTTGAGGATGTGCAGCCCGTCTGTGGAACAGGGTGGCACCGCGGGCTTGCTTGGGAGGAAGCCCTGCATTGGGTGGCACCTTTATGAATAAGTCACAGGCTGGTTGGATCAGAGGCCTCTGCGCGTCCAGCTCTGCTTCTCCTCTGCGCTCCCCTCCAGGGAAGCTCCAGGGATGGGCTCTTGCCTTGAGCTGTTGGGACTGCGCTGGCCGTGAGATAAGGTGCCCTCCGCTCCTTGTAAAGGGGCACAGCAAAGCCTCCAGGAGGGGCCAGCACAGCTTGGGATGTGTGCACACATCGCCAGGTGGTTTGGGAACCAGTAAGTTTTCTCCTCGGATCTGTTTCCTTTCGTTTGATAAGAATGTTCCAACCTCAGTAAACTAGTGCAGCCTATTTTTTGGAAGGAGAGATCCTCTTTCTATAACAGTTAGCAATGCAGTAACTCGTGGTTTTATCTGGTTCTTGGGGCGTGAGCTGCTCTGCTCAGCTTCATCCTGGAGTCCTGGCCGCCGGCTAAGTGATCCACACCCACGGGCTCTTTCTTAACTTACTGGGGGTTGGGTAACCGCTGTGGGATTCAGCTCTCAAATGCTCCGCTTTGAATATGTACTTGATGTGTACCGAGATAGCCATGTTCCCAGGTACACGGGCCCGCGTTTCAAGTTTGCTGAGTGTTATGGATAGCTTTTGCTATTGTGTCTTTGAGAACCCCATCAAGAAAGCTAATCATTTCATTTTGGATTACTGAAAGCTTCTCCAACCCTAGGTCACAACGGTGAAAGTCTCTTGTGAGTAGGGTTTCTTGGTTGGTTTTGAATGCGTTTGCTGCACAAATGAGCTTTCATTGGGCACCTAGAGGAGTCAGCTTCTCCTCTGCCCTTGTTAGAGGCAGGAGGCTTGTTTCTTTGTCCCAAAGAGTAAACCTGCTAATAACAGTAAAAGCCGTTTTAACAGCTATAGTCACTGAGTGCCCTGCAAGAAACTTCATGAGTCATCTTGTTTAATCCTCACGTGAACACCGTAATAAACACTGAAATCATTCTCCGTTTGGCTTCTGGGGAAACTGAGGCTGACAAGTGGCAGTACTTGCCCAGACAGCGTCGTCTACTGTAGGACACACAGCTGGCAATATCTTCGCCAGATCCGAATACACCAGAGTGTATCACGGGGCTGGCAGACGCTTTGCAGCTATGAAAGGGTGTCCTGGGGCAGAATTCCAAAGGACGGTGTCTCTCCGTTGCCCTGAAAAGCAGTGTTTTTATGGGAAGCCCTTTTCCCCCTGGTTTACTGGGACTCCGGTGTTCCTCTCTTGAGGCAGTGTTTCTCCTTCAGGCTGCCGCTTGAAGATGGCCTCTTAATTTGAGAATTCCATGGGTGCATGTATCTGGATCTTTCGTTGACTGTTTCTCTTATCCTAAGTTTTGTTTTTAAAGGCAAACATGGTAGGGAAAGCATCAGGGGGACTGGCCTCATTCCTCCTTCATTAGAAGGGATTCTTGTCTAGGAAGGAATAGTACCCTGATGGTGCGAGGTACTTACTGAACCCTGAGAGAAGGCATCACCGGGGTTCGAACCCGGGGTCCCCGTGACTCACAGTGGTCTGCAGGAATCGCGTGCACGTACGTGAAGGTGTCTCGGTGCATCGTGACCTCATCAGAGCCTCAGAGGAGTCCTGACCCTAAAGGCTCAGAGAGCACTGCGGACTGACCCGGAACCTTCCCACCGTCAGCCAGGGTCCAGTCTGCCCATCTCTCCGGGACTCTGCCTCTTCCTCTGTTCCCTGAGGATGTTGAACACAGCCTGTGATTCGTGTGTCCTCAGCACTGAAGGACGTCCTCGGGGGCTCTATTAGACAAGGCTTGTCCGGACCCCACATCACAGCAGACTGTGCCAGAAACCTTTCCCAGCGGGGGCCTCCCGACCCACCCCCTGAACTCAGTGGCCCCTGCAGGATGCCCACCCTCTAGCACATGGCACAGAGCCTGGACGGTTCCGCATTGGCTGCTGGATACCCTGGGGTTCTTTGTTTTCAGGAAGTAACTAGGGAGAGGGCCGGGGGCGCATAGTGGCTCAGGAGGACCCCTGGCAGTGTGAACCCGAGAGAGTCCCTTGCCTGTCGGATCTTCAGTCAGTTGGGAGAGTAACCCTGCATGTGCCCTTGTGGGGAGGACTGAACGTATGTATGCCAAGTGCTTGGGACTTGGCTGCCTTGTACGTCCAGAAACTGAGAGCTAAAAACCCCGGTTACTGCTGGGCTCAGAGCCGTGGGAGCTGTTACTGGAGGGTGGGGAGGGCTCGCCACCCCCTGGCACCCATCCTGCCCGCCCTCCGCAGTGCCGTGCTGTCTCCGGGTGTTGGCCTGGGTTTTGGGACGTCCACCTTCTCTTAGGTGCTCGCACAACTGGGCAGTGGCACGCAGCTGACTCACAGCAGAGGGGAGCTGGCTCACTTGTACAGCAGGTAGTCTCCGAGTTACCGTCTCTGCTGGGACCAGGAGAGTCGTGGGGTCAGAGTCTAGAGCCGTGGCTGGTCCTACATGGTCTGGTCGACTGGGAGAAGCGCTGTGAGGGACACTGGCCAGATGCTCCGCTGGAGAACATTCTACGGGGTCACAGTAGGGATGGGGGAGAGAAGTTTCTGAGGAGCGCGCCTTCCAGGGTGAGTCAGGAGGAGAGGCAACAGCGTTTCCGGCAGGGAACAGCGTGTGTGAAGCCCTCGACGAGGGAGAGCTTGCTGATTCAAGGTAGCAAAGGAGGAGGCGTGGATGGACCGAGGAGACTGGGACAGTCAAGGTGGGTGTGCTGGCGCCGCAGTGCTGGGGGGATGTAGGTGAGGACTTGGTAGCTACTACGATCTGTGATTTAAATGATGGCTTGAGTGCAGAATCTAGCAGAGGGAGAAGGGGTGAGGGGTGGGAAGGGGCCCATGGGGATCCCATGGAGGGGGATTTTGTCCAATTGGGATTCCATCCAGACCACCCCAAGCTTTCTGGAACTGCTCTCTTTGTGTCCCAGCCAGAAGGCGGGTCTTGTTAGCAGTGGTGTCTCTGTCCCTTGCCCCTGGCCGGGGTGGCAGGGGGGACACGCCCTTGCTCTGTGCCCTGTTGCTTCAGGTATTGAGGACCGTTGTGAAGACCACTCTTTCCTGCCCTTGTGGCCTCCACGGTATTTTTTTCCCCTCATTTCTAACAACCCTATTAGCCTATATTTGGCGTCATCTTTGGGGTTCGATGTCTGGGTTCCACTTTCTCCTGGCATCTCCTGACCCATGAAAGGATAAACAGAAGGATGTTGTCGGTAGCAGCGGGAGGCCCTACTGCTTACTGATGCCCAGAGCTCACTTGGGCTCCGCAAACGCAGGCACTTGACGTGTTTAAACTTTCACTGAATTTCCTGAGAAAACTGTAGAATATATCTCGCAGAAGGGAAACTCCACCCACTGGGTGAAAACGTTTACAAAAGGGAACCAGCCCATCGCTTGGCTCATGCTGAACCCCCTTCAAGGCTCTTTGCCGGGTGTGACCCAGGCCCCTCTCTTAAATCCGGTTCCTGAGTGGGTGAGGCTGACAGGGGTCACACAGAGGAAGGAACAGCGCCAGGGACACCCCCGGGACAGGGACAGGCGCTGCGGGACATTGGGTGCTGGGGAGCCAGGCTTGGAACAAGGCTGCTCGCCCTGTAGCCCTCGCTCTGAATCACGGCTCTCACTCCCATTCTGCGGCTGAAATCCGGCTGAAATCGCCAACATCCCATGTAAATGTGAAAAGTTAAACCTTTGTATTTCGGTTCCTTATGGTGCACATCAGTCTTCTGACTTTAAGAGGATAACCATCCTTTACATTGACACCATCTTCATGAGTGCTTTCATTTATTTAAAATTTTTATTGGAGTAGAGTTGATTGACAATATTGTGTTACTTTCCGCTGTACAGCAAAGTGAATCAGTTATACGTATACATATATCCAGTCTTTTTTTCAGATTCTTTTCCCATATAGGCCATTACAGAGTATTGAGTAGAGTTCCCTGTGCTGTACTGTAGGTCCTTGTTGTTTATCTACTTTATATATAGTCATGTGTATATGTCAATCCCAATCTCCCAATTTATCCCTTCCCCCTCCTGCACCCTGGTAACCATAAGTTTATTTTCTATATCTGTAACTCTGTTTCTATTTTGTAGATAAGTTCATTTGTAGCCTTTTTTTTAGATTCCACGTATAAGTGATATCATGTGATATTTGCCTTTGTCTGTCTGACTCATTGCTTTTATTTTTAATGCAAATAACTTAACCAGATGCCGTTAATTTGATGGATAAATTTCATAATGCATCCAAACACGAAACTAAAAAGCAGTTAAATGAAATAGTCTTCATTGCCTGTTTAACAGTGCACACAGCTAATTAAAAGGCCAAGGTCTTCATGTCGTTCTCAGACAGCAAAGAAAAAGCTAGTTTGTACTGAAGCGATGCAGGGCTTGGTCCCTTACCCCTCATGGTACAGGGGACAGAAGTCCTTCATTCTCTGTTGCTGGCATGTCCCCAACCCCACCCGGCCCTGGTGGGGAGCAATGTGGCAGTAAGTAGAATGCAGATGACCTCATGTAGGCTACTCCTAATTTTAAAAAAATTGAAATGATTGCACGTGTCAAAAAAAAATATTTTGCACTTTGGGCTGCCAATGAATCTTTTTGTAGATCTTTAGGGATTGGTAAACTTTAGTTTTTAAAAAAAAGTGTTATAGAGACAAATTTTCTTGCACAAAAGTTTTACTTAAAAATTCGATAATTGCCTCAAAAATCTGTAAAGTGTCTATTTAAGAAGAAATAAACAGGCATCCTCAAGCACATTTTGCCCTCATCTCGTTTCTGTGCAGCCATTGTGTGCCTTCCGGCTAGAAATGAACTTAGCACAGTACTAAGTCCATTGCAGATTTCTTCATCAGTCAAATACCCTCTTCGGGGCGTGAGAGCCTATACAGTCACGTGACCTCTTGGGGGCACCTGCCCCTCACCGGGTCCTGGGCCAGTCATCTTATGTATGTTACCTAGTTCAAGCCTCACAACAGCGAGATCACAAAATCTGCGACTAGTTCCAGCCTCCCGAGCAGATCCTGGAGTGTTTGCTGGGCCCACCCCTTGTGAGTGTTTAGTGCCTTCGTTGGAAAAGCCTTGGCTTATGCGTTCACACTTCCTAGCCTGCTGTGTACACGAGCGGGCAGCTCTGAAACCAGCACCGTCAGCGTCACGAAATCAGGTTTTTTCTGCCGGAGAGCAGGGCAGAAGCCCTTGACTTGGTTCCCTTTCATGCTAAGTATGTGCTGACTCACAGTCCTTGCTGCGTGGGTAGCTAGCTGCAGGTGTAGACCCTGAAGTCCTGGCAGTCACAGATGCACATCCTGCCCCTGCCCTCACCTGCCCGCACGCCCTCACCTTCACCCCCGCCAGCCCGGCTCACAGACACATGGGCGCAAAGGGAAATAAAGTGTCCGCCCTCAGACCCCACTGGGGACTGCTGGGGACGGGACGGGCTTCCCTTTAGGGTGGGATGTAGGGGAGTGTATGTCCTCTGGGGCTGTCTGCACACCTCACCCTCTAGGTGTGTTTCCGCCAGGGAGGCCAGCACCCTAGTCCTCATGTGGGTCAGGCTGCTGACGTCAGGCACATGGAACCCTCACCCAGGTGGAGGTATTCTCAGAACGACTCTGACCTTCCCGCAGTCCTGCTTTCGTAGATCGTTCTGCCCCTGATTCCGTCGAACCCCTGCCCGTCTCGTGTTTCTCATGATGGTGGGATTTCTCCTTTGGGTCTGATGGTCAGCCGCCTTAAATTTGCACCTGTTTGTGAGCTTGCCTTCCAGAGCTGTGTATGTGTGTGTGTACCAGTGTGCACATGTGGGTGTGTGTGTGCACGTGTGAATCACGTACCTTGCGAGAAGAGCCTATTTTGTTCCTCATCATTCATAGGAAATTCCCGAAGTCCCCCCCTCCGCACGCCCAGGGTCCCTCCCTAACCCAGTCTGTGCACATCCACCTGCCTCGCCACGTGCCAGCCTTCCTGAAATGTCCCCACCTCCCAAGCCCCTCCCCACCTCGGTGCCGCCAGAATGACCGTCCTTGCTGGGGACAGCCTCAGGCCCATGCTTGTCCTTACCACCTCCATCTGGTCTTTCATGTCACCGCTCACAAATCATCTCCTGAAACTTTGTGAACTCAGCCTAAATCAAGAGCCCTTACCAATCCCTGTGGAGCCGTCTTGCCTTCCTTGGCCTCGTGGTGGTACCATTCTTCCTCCTGCGTCACCTGAGCTGTTGTCCGCCCTTGGGGACCATGGTCCTGTGGAGGGTGACTTACAGCTGTGGTCATCGATCTTAGGATGGTCCTGGGATGTGATGGGGCCACCACGTATTTGTTTAGCGGATGACTGTCTTTCCAGACACGCATGACATTGCTCATAGGAGAAGTTAAGTCTTTAAGTGTGAAGGATAGTGTTTGATGGTATGATTAAAATCCTGTTATTCCTGCCCGCCTTTCTCTGAGGCTTCCTCCAAACCAGTGATTCCCAGATCACTGACTTCTTTGCTGCACCCACGACTCACAAGGAGGTGACTCAATTCAGAGTCAGATTCGGGAGGCCGGCCGGACGGGGCCGTTTGCCCAGAACCCCAGGCCTCCTGCACTGACTCTCACTGGAAGTGCCTGGCAGCCTCCGGGCTGCTCCCTCCCTGGGGATGAGCAGGCCTTGCGTCCAACAGCTGGAGGAGGATCCAGGTGACCCTGGAAGTGACCTGACCCTGAGAACCAGGGCAGCTCGTGTCCAGTTTTCTGACTCTTCGCAGAGGAAGCAAACTTGTGCTTGGGAGGACTCTTAGGAGAGAATGGTGACCCCTTCTGCCTGCAGCGCAAACAGACCCACTGAGCCAGAGCTTGCTTCACGGGCGGATCGGGGGACCAGGAGTAGCGTGGTCTGGTTTTTCGCTGAAATTTGGGCGGGGTTCAAATTTCTTTGAACTTTGAAATTCCCTTTCAGGAGACGCTGTTCACCCTGCTTCCTGCCCGGGCTGCCAGCGTGCTAAATGCGCGGGGATCCTGCAGGCTTGTCGTTCGGCGGAGCTGGCATCAGCCCCAGCATCCATGGGTGGTGACACGCAGAGAGCAGAGCGCCCTTTGGACTCTGCTCTGGGAAGTAGAGGGCTGTGTGGACTTTCTCTGCTCAGGCTGCAGCCCTGCCTGCCCGGGCTCCTCCAGCGTGGCTGGGTGCCCGCCATGGCCTGGAGTGAGGTTTTAATTCACCTGCCTGGACCCGGCCCTGGGATTTGCACTCACAGAGCCCAGACGGTGTCAGACGCACAGCCCACACCGTCTTGGATCGGCTGGCTTTCGTTGGGGCAGCATCTCCGCCTCCTGCTTCACACTGAAGGGCTCTGGGCGAAAAAGCCATCTGGCAGTGCCCCCGCCGATGTGGGAACCAGCAGACATGGCCCTGACCTTTAGGTCATGACGATGTGATGGTTTTAAGATAAAACCCTTTGGAGCTCTGATCGATGATGTTTGAGATGCCGGGAATGTTTTTACGTGATGGTTTTAAGATGGATTACCTTTGAGATGCCAGGAATGTTTTTGTTTATTTTTAAAAAATTTTTTTTACATGGATCATCATAGCATCTTTATTTTATTTTTATTTTTATTTTTTTGTTGATTAAAAATCATTCTTTTTTATTTTTTTAACATCTTTATTGTAGTATAATTGCTTTAAAATGGTGTGTTAATTTCTGCTGTATAACAAAGTGAACCAGCTGTATGTATACATGTACATATATCCCCATATCTCCTTCCTCTTGAGCCTCCCCCCCACCCTCCCTATCCTACCCCTCTAGGTGGTCACAAAGCACCGAGCTGATCTCCCTGTGCTATGTGGCTGCTTCCCACTAGCTATCTGTTTTACGTTTGGTAGTGTGTATATGTCCATGCCACTCTCTCACTTTGTCCCAGCTTACCCTTGTTTTCCTCTGCTAAGTCCTTCCTTCCGGGGCACTCCCAGCTGCTTTCCTGGAGGGAGCAGAGGGCAGGTGAGTTGCTTGCTCAGCAACTCATGCCCTGAAGAGCCTCCCAGGGTGTGCCCAGGAGGGGCCAGGCCCTGGGTCCCTGCCCGGTGGGTCCTCAGACTGGGGCAGAAACCTGGCCCTTTGACGGCCATGCGCTCCCAGACTCAGGTGACCCCAAATGCCCAACACCCGTGCAGACCTTCCAAGGTCAGCATCTCGGCTTCCCTGGACCGAGTGAAGGTGGTCCGAAGTGGTCCCTCCCGGGCAGAGGAGGCCAGTGGTGCTGTGACCATGTTGTGTGGAGGTGCTGCTCATAATCAGAGGGGCCTGGGGGGCCCGTGCACCTGGGCAGCTTCTGCTTGTGAACCGGCCCACGGTTACACCCTCGAACCCACAGCCTGAGGTGCTGTGATGCTTCTGGGGTGAGGAGGATGGGGGGGGCAGCAGAGATGTCTCGCTGCCCTCGGGCACTGCTCCCTTCAGGGCTCCCTCCCCTGGGCGGATGCAGCCTCACCCCTTCCTTCCCTTTCCTCACAGGGGCCCGTGAGCCTCCACCCCCGTCAGGTCGTGCATCTTCCGCCTTGTCCCCCAGCCAGAGAAGCTTCTCGTGGGTGGTGGGACAGAGGCTGAGGGGCCCCAAAGAAGGAGAGAGCCCTGGCAGTAAGACTCACAGTACCAGCTGATCACATTACTAGGATGAAACGATTTTATTAGGATGAAGTCTGATTTTATTAGGATGAAAACTTAATTTTATTAGGAGGCAATGATTAAATTGTGATAAAATCACATGACGTAAAATTTACCATTTTTGAACCACGTTTAAGCCTACAGTTGGGTGATGTTAAGCACATTCACATTGTTGTACAACCATCTCCAGAACTTTTTTTTCATCTGGAACCACTCAGCAAACTGGAACTCTGTTAAACAAAAACTCTGTTAAACCCATCAAACAAAACTACCCGTCTCCCCCCTCCCCCAGCCGCTGGTAACCACCCTTCTATTTCCTGCCTCCGTGTGAACTTGGCTGCCCTCCGAACCTCCTATAAGCGGAATCAGGCGATAGGGGTCCTTCTGTGACTGGCTTGTTCACTTGGCTTAATGTCCTCAAGGTTCATCCATCTTTTAGCAGGTGTCAGAATTTGCTTCCTTTCTAAGGCTGAATAATATTCCACAGTGTGTATTGGGCCCTATTTTGTTTATCCTTTCATCTGTTGATAGACTCTGGTTGTTTCCACCTTTTGGCTATTGTGAATAATGCTGCTCTGAACATGGGTGTACAAGTATCTTTTCGAGTCTTTACTTTCAATTCTTTGGGTCATATACCCAGGAGTGGAATTGCTGGGTCGTATGGTAGTTCTATTTTTAATTTTTTGAGGCCCCTCCATACTGTTTTCCGTAGTGGCTGCACCAATTCACATTCCCCCCAGCAGTGTGCAAGGGTGCTGATTTCTCCATGTCTTCGCCATCATTTGTTATTTTCTGATTTTTTTTGATAGTGGCCACCCCAGTCCTGACTACAGCTTAATTTAATGTAATATAATGGTGGTAGTTTGGGTTTATATTTTTCTGTCATTTAGTCTATTAGAACTGGAAGCCCCCAGTTTCACCGACCTGGAAACTGAGGTCCAGGAAGGAAACTCCCCTGAGATAACACAGGTGGACACACAGGACCACCTAAGAGATGCTCTTTTCTGCTGCGGCCAGGTGTGGCCTCAGAGCCAGGTCAGCCCCTGTCCAGGTGTGAGGGCCCGTCACACTGGACTGAGGGGAAACGGAGGATGGGGATTGGCCTGCCCACCTGAGACCAGGAGGCACCCAGGTTCAGGCCACAACCGCGTTCTCGGTGCCCTTGTCCCTCCTGGGAGCCCCGTCCTAAATCTACAGACCCGTCACCCCGCAGATTGCACGTACTAACACCGCTTCCAGGGCTTTTCAGTGGCTGGCACCACAGAGGTGCCTGGTCTGAGAGCGAGGACCCCAGAGTGTCCTGAGAGATGTCTTCAGTCGCTCCTTTCCCTCTGCCCGTACTCACTCCGCTTACACGGGGAGTGTCACTGTCATCTCGAACTCCATCCATGGAGAGCCGATTGCTGGCCGTCCCCCAGGATGCGTCCTCTGTGGGGCTTTGTGGAGCCTCGTGCAGGAGTCCAGGTGACATGCAGTGTCCTCCCCCGGCCCCCAGCCCATCCCCTGCCTCGCGGCGTCTGTGTCCGGGCACCCTCTCTCCACCCCACCTGTCCTCCACTTCAGCCCTCGTGCTGCGGACCTGGGGCTGTACCAGCTGCCTCTCCAGCCTTGCTTCTCCAACTGTTTCCCCGGACGCCGCCTCCCTCACCCAACTCCTGACTTCCCCTGCCGAGGCCTCAGGGACCCCCGCTGGCTACAGGGTCCTCCAGGTCCTCAGCGACGTCCCACCTGGGAACTTCTTCCCGCAGCAGCTGGGCCCCTCCTCCAGACAAAACGGACACAGAACCACCCTCCGGTCCCGACCTCTTTCTTGGCGACCTTGAAAGAAGTAATTTAGCCACTCCCCAAGTATCTGTGGGGTACCTGTTTATTTAGAACCCACCTGCGCACAGATCCCCCAACTGTAAAAGGAGAGCTGGAGATCTTATCCTTTAGACTATGAGGGTCAGATGAGACAAAGTATGCATTTATTTATTTATTTATTTATTGCTGTTGAAGTATAGTTGATATACAATATCATGTTAGTTTCGGGTGTACAGTATAGTGATTCAGTGTCATATACATATACACACAAACACACATATATATATTCTTTTTCAGATTCTTTTCCCTTATAGATAGGTTATTACAAAATATTAAGTTTAGTTCTCTGTCCTATACAGTAGGTCCTTTTCGGTTATCTATTTTATATATAGCAGTGTGTGTATGTTAATCCCAAACTCCTAATTTATCCCTCCCACCCTTTCTTCACTGGTAACCATAAGTTTGTTTTCTGTGTCTGTGAGTCTCTTTCTGTTTTGGAAATAAATTCATGTGTATCTTTTTTCTTTTTTTCTTTTTAGATTCCACATGTAAGTGATATGATATTTGTCTTTCTCTGTCTGACTTACTTCACTTAGTATGATCATCTTTAGGTCCATCCATGTAGCTGCAAATGGCTATTTCATTCTTTTTTATGGTTGAATAAGAGACAAAGCATATTTGGAAAAACCACAGCCCTCTGGTACACTGTCGGGCAGTATAGTCAGCCCATGGTGCTGTTTGACATCTCCTTCTATGATGTGCATTACAGTATTTCCCTCCCCATACACGTTTTTCCCCCCCTCACCTCCAAAGTCTACACATCCTCAGGGCTGCTCACAGCCTCCTCTGTAGGTGGGCACCCCACCACTGCAGTCCATGCAGGGTTCTTCAATTTCATTGTTGTCTCAAGATTTTATAAGTCTGCTGAGTTCCTTGTAGGCTGAAACTGATATAATTTTAGTGTGGCCAACATGAATATCGATGAGTGTTTTTAAGAACCTACAAATATGAAGAGCAGTGTGCTAAATATTGAGCGTACAGACAGCCTTATTAGTACAGCATCTGCTGCCTTCTGGAGATATTAAATAAGAGTGGAAGAAATGAGGTTCTCGTTCGCCTCATAAGGAGATTAATCACAGTGGGGGTGGGACCTCTGCGTCTGGGATCTTAGGCTGGCAACAAGCATATCTCCCAGCCTGGGGTCTGTACATTCGCGGACAGACGCAAAGCTTCTGAAGTGGGTCTGATGCTGAAAACTCAGCCTCTATGCACTGGTGCCAAATCAAATCTTAGAGACAGAGTTTTGGGTGAAGTAGAAAAGAATAGATTTATTGCTTTGCCAGGCACAGGGGGACACAGCAGGCTGGTACCCCTCAAAACTGTGTGTCCCAACCCGAGGGGATTTGGTGAGGAGTTTTATAGTGATGGGTCAAGGGCAGGGTTTCTGATAAAAATCAGGGTGTGTGTGTGGTGGGGGGGGGCCTTCATTCCTTTAACCTGGCCTCAGGTTGGCTCCTCCTAATGTGCTTCTCTGGTTACTTTAATCTGGTCTCAGGTGGTCTCTTGATGAGATCTTCTCTGGAATGAAGAATGCTAATATCTTCCATTTGTTGGGGGTTTTAGTTCTATAAAAAGCTTAAAGTTATTGTTATGTGTATCCCTTGAGGGGGAACCAGGACCTTGCCCTAAGGCTGCACTGTTGTTTCTTGACTGCTCCTCCCTTGTCTCTGCCTCCCCTCCCTTCCCTGATTAGCAACTGTTTGAACCTGCCCTTTGGAACTCAGGGTAGGGCATGGAGGCTGGAGTCTGCCCCCTGAAAACAAGGCTTCCCTGCCCAGGAGCCCCACAGGGTCCTGCTTGGTTTCAGGTCCACAAACCCATCCGCACCCCAGGCATCACTTTTGGTGTGAAATTTTCCATGAGCACTTCTGAAAATCTGCAAATGTTATTCTGTGAAATAAAAAGATTCATGAAGTTATGAACATATATATTAACTGTATATTTTTCTATCAGTTGCTTTTATCAAATGATACAAAATCACAGCTAAAACCATATGCCATTTCCATGTTAAGAGCCTCTGTTCTAAAGAGATGTGATCGTTAACATAAACCAGCTCCCAGAGACTCAGATTTGATTGGTTCGTGGTGGCAGGTAAACAATTTTTAAGCTTCCCAGGTGCTTCTGCATGCAGGTAGAGACCCCTGAGCTCAGCCGTGTGTGTCTGGAGGCCAGAAGCCCCTGGAGGATTCTCAGGGGACACGGTTTTGAGCTGTGTCTTCAAGGGATCAAAACCTCCAAGGCAGATGGTGAGGCAAAGGCAAGGGGGGACTTTCGTGCTTCCAGGATCAGGGACCAGTGTCCTGTTACCAGCCAAGTGGGGGAGATCCAAGAGGGGCCAGGACTGAGGGTCCGTGGAGAGCCCTGATTTTCAAGCACCGCTGTGGTTTGGATGTTGTGACAGCGCCACAGGGTACAGGTGTGTGATGGCCCGGAGTCTACAGGTCCAGATGGACACACACAGCTAGGTTTTGCTGTGAAGGTGTTCAGAGCCCGATCAGATCTTTGATTTTTACTTTTTTAAAAAAGAGCCAGAAATTCATTGTGTTCTTGTGAAACATTCTAGTTTTTTCAATGTTGGCCAACTTACACATGCACACATGTGCGCTCACACATGTGCACATGACACAGCACTGGACCCACAGAAGCCTCCCTGAGCAACCATGCAGCCCACAGGGAGCATCTTGGTTTCTGTGTGGCCGCAGGGAGCGTCTTGGTCTCTGTGTGGCCGGGGCTACTGTGTGCAGAGCAAAGCATGAGAAGATGAAGGGCATCCATGGTCGCACTGAGTGC